>NC_081569.1:94227228-94241254 GCF_022355385.1 Mustela nigripes
GCAACCCTCAGTTTGTTTTGTGAGATTAAGAGTCACTTATGGTTTGTCTCCCTCCCAATCCCATCTTGTTTCATTTATTCTTCTACCCACTTAAGCCTCCATGTCGTATTAATTTTTTAATCTTTAAAATTTTTTAAATTATTTTTAAAAATTAAAAATTTAAAGACCTTAAATTTTTTAAATTTTATAAAAAATAAAAAATTAAAAGTAAAAAAGAAATTAAATACCAGTTTAAAAAAGGAAGAGAGAAGGAAAGAAGATAGGAAGGAAAGTAGGAAGAAAACCATTGACATATACACATAAAAATAAAACAGAAGTCTTTCCCTTTGAATTTCAGGAATATGTTGTTTTGTTTTTGTTTTCAGATTGAAGACTTGCTATACTTGTGTTTATTTATATTTCATATTATGAATAGGAATACTTACAGGGAATATAAGCATTTAGTGAACTCTAAATTAGTAAATTTCTATATAAACAACATTCCATATAAAATATTTTTCATTACATATTTATGCCATAAATCTTATACTAAAGAAGACAGGACTGCTTGATACTATCAACTGAGATCTAATGTTGGTGACAACAGTATAACTATATGCATGGATACATTTCTTTAAATACCTTTTAGGCACAATAGGAGATACTTTGAGCTGCTACTTTGGAGTCACGATAAAGCAATGCTTGATTTTAAATGTTTTCAGTTGTTTAATTACATATTGTGTATACACAAAGAAAATACCAAAAAACAAATGTAAAAATTTGGGATTTGTTTATGAATCTGCTGCCAAATCTTACTTTTCATGTCATTTAAAAGTATATATAATGTTTTTTATAAAACCACTTAAACATATGTTTTGTATAATTTAGCCTTGTTTGAAAAAACTTGCCTACAAAAAACAAGTTCTTAAAACCTGAAAACTGAAGCCTCTCATAGTAAAATTAAGCAAAAAGACAGCTTACGAGAACATAAGACATGTCTATAATTTTAGATAGACCTAAAATTTTTCATAATTTGATTATTTTACAGATTATGTAAGTTGTTTACAATAAATCTGAAGGAGACTTAAGACTCCAATAACCCCCATTGGACATAGATACATAAGTTATCTCCATAGTTCCTCATAACTTCTGTAGACATTCATCTTTGTAGTGAAGAAATTTATTACTGGTAAGATTTTATAAAGAGTAGGAAGATAAAAGTGGGAAAAACTCACTATTCTGGGCCATAATAATCTTATGATTATCCTGTCATTATATGTAGGGTAATTATGTAAAAGTCTATTCATTTAAAATTTTATTGAAATAAGGAACATCTTGATAGATAGTGAAAATGCATCTGTCTGTAAAAACTTATCAAAAGTCTATGTAATATTAAATATTAAAAGATCTCATAAAAAAAGAAAGTAATAGAGTCCAGAATTTTTCACAAAGACATGCAACTGAAGATTGACTTGATACTGAATTTTTCACTGGTTTTCTAACTATAACACACTCTTGGTAGTTTCAGGAGGTACTTGGAAATAAAGAAATATATTTGAAATATTCTGTATTACGTGGTCTGCAAAACTGTGCTTTATTTACCACAATTCTTGTCATGATGGTAAAGAATAAAACTTTGGAATAAGCAGCCTAATGCCCGATAGTCCTCTAGCCCAATGACTCCCTCTTGTAGTCACCTATCCTGTTTCTTTATTTTTTACTTTATTTTTTTAACTTTACTGAAATATAATTGAAAAACAAAAGTTATATATACTTAAGATATATACAATTCGATGTTTGATATACATTTTGAAATAATCACAATGAAGCAAATTAATATATTCATCACTTCACATATGGCATAGTTACCATTATCTTCCTTCCTTCCTTCCTCCCTTCCTCCCTTTCTTTTCTTTCTTTTGGAGGTGAGAACACTAAAGAGCTACCCCCTTAGCAAACTTCAAGTATATAATACAGTCATTAAGCACAGTCACCGTGCTGCACATTAGATCTCCAGAACTCATTCATCTAACATAAGTCAAAGTATATAACATTTGACAAACATCTTCCCATTCCCCCCTCCCTCTTGCTCCTAGAAGCCATCATTCTACACTCAGCTTCTGAATTTGAGTATTTTAGATGTCATGGAAATGAGATTATGCAGCCTCTGTCCTTCTGTGTCTGGCTTATTTCACTTAGCATAATAAACCAAATTCACCAATGTTGTCTCAAATGGCAGGACAGCCTTTTTAAAAGCTGACTAATATTCTTCATTTTCTTTATCAATGAATTCACTAATGGATATATGGATTATTTCCATTATCTTGGTTATTGTGAATAATGCTGCAGTGAACTTGCCCTTGCAGGTATTTCATCAAGATTGAGCTTTATTTTTTTTGGGTATTTACCGAGAAGTGAGACTGCTGGATCATTTGGTAATTCTATCTTTAATTTTTAAAGAACCCTCCATACTTTTTTCTCTAATATGGATGTAGCAATTTACATTCCGGCCGACAATGTGTAATGGTTGATTAAATAGACTATCCTTTCCCTACAGTGTGTACTTGTTACTCTTGCCAAAATCAGTTGACTGTAAATTCATGGATTTACTTGTGAGCTTTCTATTCTGTGTCTCAATGACAGTTTTTATGGCAGTACCACACTCCTTTGATTACTATAGATTTGTGATATGTTTTAAAATCAGGGAGTGTGATGCCTCTAGCTTTATTTTTATATTACAGTAGCTATTTGGGATCTTTTATGGTTCTATGTGAATTTTAAGATTGTTTTTTCTACTTGTATAAAGAATGTCATTGGCATTTTGATAGGGATTGCACTGAATTAGTAGACTGTTCGGGGGAAGTATGAATATTCTAACTGTATTAATTCTTCTAATCCATGAACCCATGTCTTTCCATTTACCTGTCTTCTCTAATTTCCTTCAACAACGTGTTATAATTTTTAGTGTAGAAATCTTTTACTTCTTTGGTTAGGTTTATTCCTCCATATTCTGTTCTTCTGTTGTTATTTTTAGTGGGACTGTTTTCTTAATTTCCTTTTCAGATAGCACATTGTGAATGCATAGAAATGTCACTGTTTTTGTACTTTGATTTTGAATGACGTCACTTTAGTTAATTTGTTTATTAGTTCCAACTTTGAGATGCTATTTTAGAAGGGGTTATTATGGTAAACTTTTTCAGTTTTAAGTTATTTCCTAGAGATAGTGAGAATGTCATGCATATGTATTATTTATTATATTATACATATTAATATTGATTATATATGTATTTCATATATGTATAAACTACCTTGTACTTAATCTAAACCAAAAAAGTCCAAAATTTTTTTCAAAAGCTCTGAATTTTAACAATTTGGACTTCAGAACCTAAATCAGACTAAATATACTTTTCAAAAATTTTAAAACATCTTCACAGAAAATTTTGACTCCATTGCTGAGACACTTGAGAGACCTCAGAATTCATTTCAATATGATTTCAATATTTTTGTTTTCTTTTCAATTAATACAGTCCAGTCACAGACTAAACTTCAGGTTTGGTCCAAGGGTAACATTCCTTAGGAAAACAGCAATGGATGAGAAGGACACTGCTCACACTTAATGGAGCCTGTAGAATATTCTCTTGACAACTAATCATCCTTCCATTCAGTTCAAAGTTTCAATCCAAAGAGTTTTTAAGAAACTATAAACAAAAGTCCTTCCTCTTTTAAATCTAGTAATTGTTTTGAGTCTAATGAAGAATCATACTCTGACAAAATTTCATGGACTTATTCTATACAAATACATTGGAAGTAGATACTTAGGATAAGTCAATTCACTTAAATACCATATAAGTTGTTAAAATGCAAAAGAGGATTTAAGAGTAGTTTGATTTGGTGCCAATATATGTCTCATATCACATGTATTATGTTAAATATAATATAAATTCCTTTATTTTCTAGAAAGAAGATGATTTATAACTAAGCCAACATACATTCAAAAGATTTTTAAACTTTATTATGTAGAAAATAATCTTTTATGGAGGAAATATGACTAAATGGTGTTATAAGAATTCATTACACATAATTATAAACGACCTAAGAAGTAAGATATTCATTTTAAGAAATCATTTACAAACATCAGAAATACTTAATGTGTTTAATTTTTTCCTCATTGACTTTTTTCTGAACTGCTTAATTTTCACTTTCTCTTCAACTTCGTTAATATCATTACCAGGAAAAATATGTTTTAATGAAATGTGGAGAGTAAATAGTAAGCATATTGTAACTAATTGAATTAATATAGCAAAATTGTAGAAACAAAAAACAAATTTGCCTGAGGTTGCGATAAAACAGGTTTAACCACAAGGAAGCAATACAAAAACTTTATAGAGAACATGGAACTTGTGATGGTTCCATAACTAAATGAATTGGTCAATACTTCTTACAGAAGTATAAATACAAAAAAGCGTTAATTTTACCATATATAAATTATGCTTTGAAAATCAATGACAGAATTTAAGACATTATAGCATTTAAGAAGATCGTGGGTCAAAGTTGTCTAGCTGAGGGGAAGAAAAATAACTTTCCATAGCAAAATCTAAAAGAAAACATGACCTTCTTCTACATGTTGTCCTATTTTCCTCTTATTGAATAATATCTGGCTAAGTTATTAAGATCTTGAATGTATAATGAATGTGTACACTTCACAAAATATTTTTCTTTTATGTCTTTGGGACCTGGAGGTTCTTTAACAGGTTTAAAGAAATTAATAAGGGGAAAATGTATGAGACTGTCAATAACATAAAAATAATTACTCGGTAACTTAGAAAAATCATTGATGTTTACTAAAAAGTCTTTATTCTAAACATTGTAATCTTTTAGCAGATTGAACACTTAGTAAAAAATTTAAGAAGTACAGTCAATGGAAATCGTTAATATAGAGAGTTATAATGGAAAGTATTTTAAAAGTAGAAAATTCAATTCATTGACTAACAACAACAAAAAATGCTTGTTGGAGAAGTGGGTAACTATGATCCAAAGGATATGAGCTTTTAAAAGAAGCACTCAAATCCTAATTAATATTGTTCATCTTCACGGCACATTTCTGGCTTCTGTAATGTTTGAAATATACACTCTATATACTCTAGACGCACTGAGCTTTGCTCAGTTATTATGCGAACAGGACTTTCCTTTCGATGGCAGCAGGCATGCCCTTCCTCACCTTCTTCCCCTAAGGAACCTTTATTAAGCTTTCAGGACCCAGTTCAAATAACATGTCTTCTAAAAACTTCATTTGCCATAAAATTACTGGTACTTTTCATATTGTATAGAATTCATCTGTTAGCAAACAATACCTCTATTATTTCTTTATATATGCATTTTTCCCAGTAAATTGAAGCTACTAAAAATTTTTCCTTGAATTGAAATATTACTCAACTTTTTTCAGTATCAAGTTTTAATCTTCCCACAACTATTTTTAAACATTTCTACTGAAATTATTGTCAGAGAATTTATCTACAAAAGAACTAAAATCAATATAGTAATTAAATAGCAATAGTACCCTGGGTAGAAGCCAGGGAGAACCTGATTTGTGCAGTTAATTCAACTTGAAACTGTTGTGTATTTTTTCTTTTAACAAATGATCATTGAACACCTGCTAAATATACGATGCTGTGGCAGGCCAAAAGACAGTGCAATATAGAGAGAAATTAGAAACATATTTAGCTCATAAGTATTTTATGACAAAATAAAAAATAGCTTATAACACAGATGAAGACAGACTGTTTTGGGAAATCTAATGGAGAGAATACTAGTCAAGAAAGAAGCATTTATGCTAAATTTAATAAATGAACCTCAAAGGGTTGAAGACATCCACAGGAAAGGTCACTGGTGAGAACAAAATGAACTGTGCATGAAAGCAAAATGAAAACAGTAAAGATCCATAAGTGTATTCAGTATTATAATTTGGATAAGCAGAAATGGAGTAAAGGAATATCTTTAGTAGAAAATTAGGTAACAACAGGTTATGTAGTTTGGTCTTAGCTTATATAATCAGTGAAAGGCCATTACAAGAAAGGAAACAATAAAATGAAGAAAAAGACCCACACAGTCTCTTTACTAAGTATAAGTGATGGAGAATATTGGATGGATAGGAGAAGAGTGCAAAGGTGCTTCTCCTTTCTCTTATTAGCCAAGAACAATATATTCATAGGCACAAAAGTGGAAGACAAAAATCAATATTTACTCTAATGTGAAATATTCAAGAAGATGGTGAACAAACTATCTTCTTCATTAACAATGGGGATATAGATTAGTGATGTCTGAAAAATCTTGATAAAACCATTCAAATATTAATTTTCTAACTGTAGTCTTTTGTAACTGGAGTACAGAAATAAAAAAAAATTAAAGAAACAATAGTAATAAAAATGATAATGTATTGCCACAAAAGAAAAACTTAATCCCATAGTTAAACAAATAACAAATGTTAAGTGGGAGGAAATGTCTCCATATTTATGAAAACTTATAAAAATCCATGATTAATATTAGTTTGTCTTTATAAGCATATCCATTGAAATTTAAAATTTGCAATTCATTTTTAATGCCAGTTTTACTGTTTCTAAGCCATCCCATTTTAAAGCAAATATGAACAGTTGCTAAATAATCTTTATATGCCTCTGAGTTTCTACTTTTCTTAACTGTGCAATCTGTACCATTATTAAAATAAAAACATACTTACTCAAATGAGGATTAACAGGAGCTACAAGAAAAGCAAAAAATAATGTTAGCATGGCTTGAATGTCTTTTATAAATAAAAGTCTAATCAGTGTCTCATAGTTCCTTATCAAAAATTAATGATCTTCCCACTGCGACCATGAAGAATTATGTCTGCAATCCATTTTGTTCTAGAGGATTGAATAGAATCTACTTTGGAGCTCAGCATTAACAGTCTCAAAGTACCTAAAAGATCAATGCTAAATAGCATGTGGGATTTGTTCATTTTCCAAGGAACAGAGTTGCGGATCTTTTATATCTTAACCAATGCAAAAACTCCCCGAAATCAAAACTCAGGCTGACAGTAGGCCAACCTATAATCTAGATGTTTTAACAATGAAAGCAATTATCCAACAGAGATTAAACTTTAGATTTTTTGGTTGTTATCTATTTCTGGTGAAAATAACATGATGTATATGAAAATAAAGCACTCCTTGTATCATGTTATTACATGCACCCTAAAACAAATAACTACACCAATGCTGCTTTGTTTGATTTTACACACACACACACACACACACACACACACACACACACAGAGTTTTCAAATAACAAGCAATACAGTTGTGTTTTTCTGCCCTAGAAGACATATTTATCTAAAAGAACCTGTGTTTACAAGTGACAATTGACTTCTACATGAAGAGGAATGAATACTTTCCATTTTACTGAAACAACAACAAAAATATATCTACTCTAACAGACAAAATGGTATCTGTGTATAATGATTACTTATTTATCACTTTGAGAGAAAATTTCATTCTGGATGAAGTAAAGATCGTTGAGGTTTCCCAGGATTATAATAGACAGCTAATCTAACTTGCAGAAGTTTGTTTGCTCTGTTGTTAATTCCTAGTGCTTTCTATTAACCACTTTTGTTAAACTTGGACTTAACAAATGAAGTATGATAGTAAAAAATGCATACACTGCACAAAGGATGTTCATAGTAATTGTTACATTAGTACATTGAACTAACTTTAACAAAGTGAGTTACTTTCTCAATGAAATATTTTTACTATTTCTTACAGAATATAGAAATTCCTATTACTTTGTTTTCTGATTCTGTTTCCCTATTGTCAATTATGAAATATCTAAGTAGAGAAGGGATATATGTATCTACTAGTTTGACTAAAGTGGAGAAAAAAGAATAAATTTTTCTTGTAAGAGATCAATATATTATAATTTGAAAATTATAAATGATATGAAATGATACGAAACTTTAAACCATCCATATATTATCTTACAAGAAGTAAGCATCTTTGAATTCTAATTATTTCCTAAAAAAATATGTCATACCTAGAGTTAACCTCTATCGCTTCTCGGCCTTTATGGCTAAGATCAAGTGTACATTAATCTCTGACCACACTGATTTTAATCGAGTCTTCTGCTACAATATTACTACTCATTAGATTCACTGTAAGTAGTGGAAACTTCCTTTCTAAATTCTAAATATTTCAGTGAGCCCATTTTTTTTCTTTTTACAATTGAACTTTTGTGTGTAATTTTTCATAAATATCTAGATACCATTTAAGTAAACCTCACTCAAATCTTTATTATAAAGAAGTTTAAATAAAAATTTTATTAAAATTTAATTTTAATTAAACCGTTTTAAGATTTTTTAAAGTATGCCTAAGAATGTAAAGATAATTAAAGCTGAAACTACCATAATATCTATTTTCCAGATCTATTTTCATTTTACTCTGCTACCTCAGAGTTTTGAGTAAAACTACTGAGCTTATAATTTTTTTCCCTCTATTTCTCTTTGAGGAAAGTCATATAATTTCTAAACATAGGAAAGCAACATGGATCCTCTTGCTATGAAGGGGTCAATCAGCCCCAGTTCGATTCAGAGTCTGTCATTTCATAGATGTATAAATCTACAGGACACTGAAAACTTTCAGGTCCTAATATCTTCTTTTTTTTTTTTTCTTTTTTTAAGGATTGGATATTCATTGTTTCTAATCCTCATTTGAGTTGTCTACATTTTTATAACTTAGGGGCAGGGAGCATGAAACTTAGATAAGAAGACATAATCATTAATATTTTATAAAACATATAAAACTAAAACTTTAGAAAGAAAAATATATTGAGATGCTATCTAATTGTGTGCCCAATGGAATCATAGGGGTACTTACAGAATAGCAATTGTTACTGTCATTAAATTTTATTCATTGCTATTAAATAGTAATCTTTATATCATTTAAAAAATGATATAAACCACAGTTAAGAAAAGGTGTGCAGTGATTCTAATACTTTTACAAGTGAGTATTTTTAAAGGCCCATATTCAAGAAAAAGATAGTTATTCTCATGCTTCTATATCCATGATCTGGTATCAATATTCTAGTCTACACTATATATCATATTTTTAATGAAAATTGAATATATCTAGAGGATGAGAAGAAAGTGAAAATAAGTGATTTCATATGAAAAACAACTCTATTGAACGTTATTAATTTCACTATATTTTTTACTTTTGATAGTATTCAGTTTCCCTTTTAAGTAGGAAAAACATGTTAATGTTAACTGAATGAAGAACTCAAAGGAGGTGCAAGATGGTGGAGGAGTAGGAGACCCTGCTTCAATGGGTCCCCTGAATTGAGCTAAATAATGACCAGAACACTCTGAACATCCATGAAATCAGCCTGAGATATAAGATTATATACTTATGGATCTCTGCAGGGGCAGAAGATGCACTTTGCCTGGATCATGGTTGATATATTCAGCTATACATCCCCACAGCCACTTCTCACCAAAATGACTAGGAGGAGGAACACCCAACAGAGGAAAAATTCAGAGACTGTGACCTCTGCCACAGAACTATTGGATATGGACATAAACAATATGTCAGAAATAGAATTCAGGATAACAATTATCCAGGCAATGGTTAGGGTGGAGAAGACCATTAGGGCAACATAGAATCTCTAAGCGTGGAAGTGAGAGCTGATCTGGCAGAACTTAAAAATGCTATCAGTGAGATCCAATCTAATCTAAATATTCTAACAGCTAGGGTAAATGAGGCAGAAGATCGAATTAGTGATCTAGAAGACAAACTGATAGAAAAGAAGGATCAGTAGGTGGGTTGGAACAAACAGCTCAGAAGCCATGAACACAGAATTAGGGAAATAAATGATGCCACAAAGGGTTCTACTGTCGAATTATTGGGATCCCTGAGGGGGTGGAGGGAGAGAAAAAGAACTAGAAGATATGGGGAATGGATCAAATGTTCATGTTTTAGAGGCAGAAAGAACACCCCCCAAGATCAACAAGGGTAGAAAGATCTCCAGGCACATTATTGTGAAATTCAGGAGTCTTAAATTCAGAGATGTCTTATGGGTAGCTAGGGGGAAGAGATTCCTTACGTACAGAGGGAGGACCATCAGAATAATGTCAGACCTGTCCACAGAAATATGGCAAGGCAGAATGGGCTGGCAAGACATATTCAGGGCACTAAATGAGAAGAACATGCAGCCAAGAACACTTTAACCAGCAAGGCTGACATTCAGAGTGGATGGAGAGATAAAGAGCTTCCAAGACTGGCAAGGTTTAAAAGATCATGTGACCACCAAGTCAGCACTACAAGAAATATTAAGGTGGGGGGGTTCTATAAAAGAAGAATCTAAGCTTGACATGGAACAGAAATTCACAGAGAGAATCTATAGAAACAAGGACTTGAAAGGAAACATAAAGTCAATAAAAACTTATCTTTCAATAATCACTTTCAATGTGAATGGCCTAAATGCTCTCATAAAATGGCAAAGGGTTGCAGGCTATATAAAATGACAGGACCTGTCCATATGCTGTCTATAAGAGACACATTTTGAACCTAAAGATACATCTAGAATGAAAATGAAGGGATGAAGAACCATCTTTCATGCCAAAGGGCCTCAAAAGAAAGCTGGTATAGCGATTCTCATATAAGATAACTTTGATTTTAAGCTAAAGACTGTAGTCAGAGATACAGAAGGACACTATATCATTCTTAAAGGGTCTATCCACCAAGAAGATTTAACAATTGTAAATATTTATGCCTCCAACATGGGAGCAGTCAACTGCATAAGTCAATTGTTAATCAAAATAAAGAATCATATTGATAAGAATATACTAATTATAGGGGATCTTAACATGCCACTCTCAGCAACAGACAGATCATCTAAGCAGAAAATCAACAAAGAAACAAGTGCTTTGAATGACACATAGGACCAGATGGACCTCATAGGTATATACAGAACATTCTACCCTAAAACAACACAATAGTCATTCTTCTTGAGCACACATGGAACTTACTCCAGAATATATCACATATGGATCACAAATCAGGTCTCAACCAATACCAAAAGACTGGGATAATATCCTGCATATTCTCAGACCTCAAGGATTTGAAACTGGAACTCAAACACAAGAAAAAGTTTGGAAGGAATTCAAACACTTGGAAACTAAAGACCATCTTGCTCAAGAATGTTTGGATCAACCAGGAAATCAAAGAATAACTTAAACAATTCATGGAAACTAATGAGAATGAAGACACATTGGTCCAAAACCTATGGGATATGGCAAAGGCGGTGCTAAGGGGAAAATACATAGCCATCCAAGCCCCACTAAAAAAAACTGGAAAATCATGAAAACACCAACTCTCTTTACACATTAAAGAACTGGAAAATTCGGGCGCCTGGGCGGCTCAGTGGGTTAGGCTGCTGCCTTCGGTTCAGGTCATGATCTCAGGCCCCTAGGATCGAGTCCCACATTGGGCTCTCTGCTCAGCAGGGAGTCTGCTTCCCAATCTCTCTCTCTGCCTGCCTCTCCGTCTACTTGTGATCTCTCTCTGTCAAATAAATAAATAAAATCTTTAAAAAAAATAAAGAAAGAGCTGGAAAATTAACAAATTAAGCCAACTCCAAGCACAAGAAGGGAAATAATTAAAATTAGAGCAGAGATCAATGAGTTAGAAACCAGAGATACAGTAGAACACATCAGAAACTAGAAGCTGGTTCTTTGAAAGAATTAATAAGATCGAAAAATCACTGGCCAAGCTAACCCAAAAGAAAAGAGAGAGTACCCAAATTAATAAAATTATGAATGAAAGGGGAGATATCACAACTAACACCGAGAAAACAGAAACAACCATCGGAAGTTTTTTTTTTTTTAATGTAATTTTTTATTTTTTATAAACATATATTTTTATCCCCAGGGGTACAGGTCTGTGAATCACCAGGTTTACACACTTCACAGCACTCACCAAAGCACATACCCTCGCCAATGTCCATAATACCACCCCCTTCTCCCAAACCCACTCCCCCCAGCAACCCTCAGTTTGTTTTGTGAGATTAAGAGTCACTTATGGTTTGTCTCCCTCCCAATCCCATCTTCTTTCATTTATTCTTCTCGTACCCACTTAAGCCCCCATGTTGCAACACCACTTCCTCATATCAGGGAGATCATATGATAGTTGTCTTTCTCCACCTGACTTATTTCGCTAAGCATGATACGCTCTAGTTCCATCCATGTTCTCGCAAATGGCAAGATTTCATTTCTTTTGATGGCTGCATAGTATTCCATTGTGTATATATACCACATCTTCTTGATCCATTCATCTGTTGATGGACATCTAGGTTCTTTCCATAATTTGGCTATTATGGACATTGCTGCTATAAACATTCAGGTGCACGTGCCCCTTTGGATCACTACATTTGTATCTTTAGGGTAAATACCCAATAGTGCAGTTGCTGGGTCATAGGGCAGTTCTATTTTCAACATTTTGAGGAACCTCCATGCTGTTTTCCAGAGATGTTGCACCAGGTTGCATTCCCACCAACAGTGTAGGAGGGTTCCCCTTTCTCCGCATCCTTGCCAGCATCTGTCATTTCCTGACTTGTTGATTTTAGCCATTCTGACTGGTGTGAGGTGATATCGCATTGTGGTTTTGATTTGTATTTCCCTGATGCCGAGTGATATGGAGCACTTTTTCATGTGTCTGTTGGCCATCTGGATGTCTTCTTTGCAGAAATGTCTGTTCATGTCCTCTGCCCATTTCTTGATTGGATTATTTGTTCTTTGGGTGTTGAGTTTGCTAAGTTCTTTATAGATTCTGGACACTAGTCCTTTATCTGATATGTTGTTTGCAAATATCTTCTCCCATTCTGTCAGTTGTCTTTTGATTTTGTTAACTGTTTCCTTTGCTGTGCAAAAGCTTTTGATCTTGATGAAATCCCAATAGTTCATTTTTGCCCTTGCTTCCCTTGCCTTTTGCGTTGTTCCTAGGAAGATGTTGCTGCAGCAGAGGTCGAAGAGGTTGCTGCCTGTGTTCTCCTCAAGGATTTTGATGGATTCCTTTCGCACATTGAGGTCCTTCATCCATTTTGAGTCTATTTTCATGTGTGGTGTAAGGAAATGGTCCAATTTCATTTTTCTGCATGTGGCTGTCCAATTTTCCCAGCACCATTTATTGAAGAGGCTGTCTTTTTTCCATTGGACATTCTTTCCTGCTTTGTCGAAGATTAGTTGACCATAGAGTTGAGAGTCTATTTCTGGGCTCTCTATTCTGTTCCATTGATCTATGGGTCTGTTTTTGTGCCAGTACCATGCTGTCTTGATGATGACAGCTTTGTAATAGAGCTTGAAGTCCGGGATTGTGATGCCACCAACGTTGGCTTTCTTTTTCAATATCCCTTTAGCTATTCGAGGTCTTTTCTGGTTTCATATAAATTTTAGACACTGGACCAGATGGACATCACAGATATATTCAGAACATTTCATCCCAAAGCAATAGAATACACATTCTTCTCTTGTGCACATGGAACATTCTCCAGAATAGATCACATCCTTGGTCCTAAATCAGGACTCAACCGGTATCAAAAGATTGGGATCATTCCCTGCATATTTTCAGACCACAATGCTCTAAAGCTAGAACTCAACCACAAAAGGAAGTTTGAAAAGAACCAAAATACATGGAGACTAAACAGCATCCTTCTAAAGAATGAATGGGTCAACCGGGAAATTAAAGAAGAATTGAAAAAAAAATCATGGAAACAAATGATAATGAAAATACAACGGTTCAAAATCTGTGGGACACAACAAAGGCAGTCCTGAGAGGAAAATATATAGCGGTACAAGCCTTTCTCAAGAAACAAGAAAGGTCTCAGGTACACAATCTAACCCTACACCTAAAGGAGCTGGAGAAAGAACAAGAAAGAAACCCTAAGCCTAGCAGGAGAAGAGAAATCATAAAGATCAGAGCAGAAATCAATGAAATAGAAACCAAAAAAACAATAGAACAAATCAACGAAA
>NC_081569.1:94241354-94330171 GCF_022355385.1 Mustela nigripes
ACAAGCCTTTCTCAAGAAACAAGAAAGGTCTCAGGTACACAACCTAACCCTACACCTAAAGGAGCTGGAGAAAGAACAAGAAAGAAACCCTAAGCCCAGCAGGAGAAGAGAAATCATAAAGATCAGAGCAGAAATCAATGAAATAGAAACCAAAAAAACAATAGAACAAATCAACGAAAGTAGGAGCTGGTTCTTTGAAAGAATTAATAAAATTGATAAACCCCTGGCCCGACTTATCAAAAAGAAAAGAGAAAGGACCCAAATAAATAAAATCATGAATGAAAGAGGAGAGATCACAACTAACACCAAAGAAATACAAACTATTATAAGAACATACTATGAGCAACTCTACGGCAATAAATTTGACAATCTGGAAGAAATGGATGCATTCCTAGAAACATATAAACTACCACAACTGAACCAGGAAGAAATAGAAAGCCTGAACAGACCCATAACCAGTAAGGAGATTGAAACAGTCATTAAAAATCTCCAAACAAACAAAAGCCCAGGGCCAGACGGCTTTCCGGGGGAATTCTACCAAACATTTAAAGAAGAACTAATTCCTATTCTCCTAAAACTGTTCCAAAAAATAGAAATGGAAGGAAAACTTCCAAACTCATTTTATGAGGCCAGCATCACCTTGATCCCAAAACCAGACAAGGATTCCATCAAAAAAGAGAGCTATAGACCAATATCCTTGATGAACACAGATGCGAAAATACTCACCAAAATACAAGCCAATAGGATTCAACAGTACATTAAAAGGATTATTCACCACGACCAAGTGGGATTTATTCCAGGGCTGCAAGGTTGGTTTAACATCCGCAAATCAGTCAATGTGATACAACACATCAATAAAAGTAAGAACAAGAACCATGTGATACTCTCCATAGATGCTGAAAAAGCATTTGACAAAGTACAGCATCCCTTCCTGATCAAAACTCTTCAAAGTGTAGGGATAGAGGGCACATACCTCAATATCATCAAAGCCATGTATGAAAAACCCACCGCAAATATCATTCTCAATGGAGAAAAACTGAAAGTTTTTCTGCTAAGGTCAGGAACACGGCAGGGATGTCCATTATCACCACTGCTATTCAACATAGTACTAGAGGTCCTAGCCTCAGCAATCAGACAACAAAAGGAAATTAAAGGCATCCAAATCGGCAAAGAAGAAGTCAAATTATCACTCTTCGCAGATGATATGATACTATATGTGGAAAACCCAAAAGACTCCACTCCAAAACTGCTAGAACTTATACAGGAATTCAGTAAAGTGTCAGGATATAAAATCAATGCACAGAAATCAGTTGCATTTCTCTACACCAACAGCAAGACAGAAGAAAGAGATATTAAGGAGTCAATCCCATTTACAATTGCATCCAAAACCATAAGATACCTAGGAATAAACCTAACCAAAGAGACACAGAATCTATACTCAGAAAACTATAAAGTACTCATGAAAGAAATTGAGGAAGACACAAAGAAATGGAAAAATGTTCCATGCTCCTGGATTGGAAGAATAAATATTGTGAAAATGTCTATGCTACCTAAAGCAATCTACACATTTAATGCAATTCCTATCAAAGTACCAACCATCGGAAGTTTTTATCAACAGTTATATGCCAAAAAGTTAAGCAACGTAGAAGAAATGGATGCATTTCTGGAAATCTATAAACTTCCAAGACTGAAAAAGGAAGAAATTAACAACCTGAATAGACCAATATTTAGTAACAAGATTGAAACTGTGATCAAAAACCTCCCCAAAAAACAAGAGTCCAGGACCTGATAGATTCCCTGGGGAATTTACCAAACATTCAAAAAAGAATACCTATTCTCCTGAAGCTGTTTCAAAAAATAGAAACAAAAGGAAAACTTCCAGATTCTTTCTATGAAGCCAGCATTACCTTGATCCCCAAACCAGGCAAACAAAAGCGAAAATGAACTTTAGGGACTTCATCAAGATCAAAAGCTTCTGCACAGTGAAGAAAACAGTCAACAAAACAAAGAGGCAGCCCTTGGAATGGGAGAAGATATTTGCAAATGACACTACAGACAAAGGACTGTTACCCAAGATCTATAAAGAACTCCTCAAACTTAACACCCAAAAGACAGATCATCATTGAAAAAGTGTGCAGAAGACATGAACAGACACTTCTCCAAGGAAGACATATAAATGGCTAACAGAACCATGAAAAAATGATCATCGTCATTAGCCATCAGGGAAATTCAAATCAAAACCACACTGAGATACCACCTTACACCACTTAGAATGGCAAAGATTAACAAGACAGTAAACGACAAGTGTTGGAGAGGTTGTGGAGAAAGGGGAATCCTCTTACACTGTTGGTGGGAATGCAAGTTGGTGCAGCCACTTTGGAAAACAGTGTGAAAATTCCTTAAGAAATTAAAAATAGAGCTACCCTATGACCCTGCAATTGCACTACTAAGTATTTACCCCAAAGATACAGATGTAGTGATAAGAAGGGCCATATGTTCACAGCAGCAGCAAAGTTCACAATCACCAAACTGTGGAAAGAGCCAAGATACCCTTAAACAGACAAATGGATAAAGAAGATGTGGTCCATATATACAACAGAATATTATTCAGCCATCAGAAAGGATGAATACCCAACTTTTGTATCAACATGGGTGGGACTGGAGGAGATTATGCTGAGTGAAATAAGTCAAGCAGAGAAAATCAATTATCATATGGTTTCACTTACTTGTAAAACATAAGAAATAACATGGAGGACATTAGGAGAAGGAAAGGAAAAGTGAATTGGGGGAAATCAGAAAGGAAGTCAAACCATGAAAGACTGTGGACTCTGAGCAAATTGAGGGTTTTTGTGGGGGGTAGAGGGTTGGGTGAGCCTGGTGATGGATACTAAGGAGGGTACTTATTGCATGGAGCACTGGGGGTGACAATGAATTTTGGAACACTGAAAAAAATACAAATAAATAAATAAATAAATAAACAACTGAATGGAGAACTCCAACTGTAAAAAAACACATTCTATTATTTTTGAAAATCAAGCCCTGGTGATCAATGATAAAGAGAGTAATAATTCACTAAAGTAATGAAATAAATATGAAATATTTTGCCAATGATTCATTCAACCCTGAAAAATATACTGACAATTCTAGAGGTAGTCATGAATATCATAAATTTCAACTGAAATAATTCTCATAAATTTCAATTGATAAAATATTAATCTGTTTCACTAACACACACACAAACATACTCACATACATTTAGGTGTTTTTAACATTAGCAATCTAAAAAAAATGACTAAAAAAAATAAACTAGAATGTACTTCAACAAGCTGCAATACATCTATACAATGGGACATTAAAGAATCAAAAGAAATGAACTATCAAGCCCCAGACATGGGAAAAACCTTAAAGGCATATTGTTAAATTAATAAGTTAGTTTGAAAAACCTATTTGCTCCATTATCTGTATTATACAACATTCTAGAAAAAGCAAAACAACAGACAATTAAAAGATTAGTAATTGTCAGGTTTGGAGGGGACATGGTTGGCTGAGTAAGTAAGGGGATCTTTAGGACAGTGAAGCTATTCTGTATGACACTGTAATGGTGAATAAATAATACCAACTTATCACAATTCATATAACAGTACAACATAATAATAATGTAAACTACTTGCTTTAATAACTATGTCAGTATTCTTTATCTTCTAGTAGTTTAATAGTTTTATGTTTCACATGTAGATCTGTGATCCATTTTCAGTTATATGTCATGAAAAGTATAAGGTTTGTATTTAGATTCAATATTTTGCATGGCATTTTTCTAAAGAAAGATGTTAATAATATGGGAAGCTGTTGGGGGAAAGGAAATGCATAGAAGCTCTATTTCCTGCTTGTTTTTTTGTAAATCTAAAAATGCTTTAAAAATCAACTCTATCAATTAAAAAGCAAGTTTTGATAACATTTGCTAACTTTTTTTTTAAAGATTTTATTTATTTTTTTGGCAGAGAGAGAGAGATCACAAGGCAGAGAGGCAGGCAGAGAGAGAAGGGGAAACAGGCTCCCCACTGAGCAGAGAGCCCGATGTGGGGCTTGATCCCAGGACCCTAAGATCATGACTTGAGCCGAAGGCAGAGGCTTAACCCACTTAGTCACCCAGGCGCTCCCATTTGCTAACTTCTTAATGATATAAATTTTAAAGACATTAAGAATTTGAAAAAATATGCAGAATTACTGTGTCATAGCATGGGATAAAGGATCAAGGGACATTGTTGACATTATCACATTGATTCAATGTTAACTAAAACATCATTCTATATTTCTATATTTATATCAAATATAATTTATAATGATTAAGTTCTATGGGGTTGTTTGCTTGTTTGCTGGGTGTTTTGTTTTGTTTTTATTTTTCTGTCACTTGGCTGATGACCCTGAAAATCAATTCCAAATGTTAGTTTTTTCTAACTTTAATAGATAACTGCAATATACATATTCCAGACAGTTGAATATGCAAATAAATACTTTAAAAGACTACTTACCGCTATATTTAATGACACGAATTGTTGAATCTCCTTCACCAAATTTGGTGAGAGGAGTTAGCCGGACTTCATAAGCCTCTGGTTTAATTAGCTCTGTCAAGTTATATGTAATTAGTTCTCCTTTTTGAATATTTCCATTTATTTTAATCTCCTGTTCCCACCAACGCTGCTGTCCAGCCTGAAATCAAAAGAATTATGTAGTAACATCCCCAATATTTTCTTCAGAGATACTTACTGGGTTCTAACAAAATGGGTGAGAAAGCATTCTGAAATTTTATTAAATAAGTACAATACATTATATGGATATATTTTATTAAAGTTCAAGTTTCTATAATAAGCAACAAATTCTGTAGATGTTTCCATGCAGATGTTTGCAGATAACTACCAAATTATCACTGAGTAGTTTGGCTGATTAAACAGATTTAATATGCTATTTTATTAAGAGTCAGAGGATAAAACAATAGTTTCGACTACCGTCTCAAACTGAAGATTTGAAGAGATATATGTTTTAACTGGTATTGTATTCTTTTCTTAAGTTTTTATTTAAATTCCAGTTAGTTAACATAAAATGTAGTATTAGTTTCAGGTGTACAATACAGTGATTCCGGACTTCCATACATCACCTGGTGCTCATCATGCCAAATGCCTTCTTTAATCCCCATCGCCTATTTAACCCATCCTCCCACCAACCTCCCCAACTGTAACAGTTTGTTCTCCATAGTTAAGGGTCTGTTTCCTGGTTCACCCCTCTCTTTTTGTCCTTGCTTGTTCATTTTGACTCCTAAATTCCACATATGAGTGAAATCATGTGGTATTTGTCTTTCTCTGACTGACTTATTTCACTTAGCATAATACACTCTAGCTCCATCCCTGTCATTGCAAATGGCAAGATTTCATTCTCTTTTATGGCTGAATTAACATTCTGAAGATATATATACCATATCTTCTTTATAGTCAACTGATCTTTGACAAACAAGCCAAGATAATACAGTGGCACAACCTGCAATGGAACACTGGGCATCCACATGCAAAATACTGAATCTAAATCCAAGCGTTGTACTTTTCATGACATTTAGTTGGAAATGATCACAGACTACATATAAAACATAAAACTACAAACCTACCAGAAGATAACATAGGAGAAAAACTGGATGACTGTGGTTTGGCAATAACTTTGAAGATACAATACCAACAGTACAATCCATGAAAGAAATAGTTGAGAAGCTGGACTTCTTTTAATTAAAAACTTCTAATGACGATAGTATCAAGAGAATTGGAGGAAAAGCACAGACTGGGAGAATATATTTGTAAAAGACACATCCAAAATATATAAAGATCTCTCAAAATTCAACAATAAGAAAATAAATAACCCAATTAAAAAATGGAACATGGATCATAACAGAAAAGATGCTCCATATTGTATATTATCATAGAAATACAAATTAAAACAATGAGATGCCACTGTACACCTATTAAAATAGTCAAAATCCAGAACACTGGCAACACCAAATGTTGGTGGGTTTGTAGAGCAAAAGTAACTTTCATTCACTGCTAATGGGAATGCAAAAATGATATAGCCAATTTGGAGGATAGTTTGGGTTTTGTTTTGCTTTGTTTTTATTCACAAAACTAAACACACCTGTACCATATAATCAAGCAATTGTGTCCCTTGGTATTTACTTAAAGGGGCTGAAAACCTAGGTTGGCACAAAAATCTGCTCATGAATGGATGTCTATACTAGCTTTTTCATAATGGGCAAGACTTAGACTTACAAAGTCTAAGACAAAGTCTTGTAAGACAAGACTTACAAAGCTGTCCTTTAGTAGACGAAGAGACAAATAAACAATGCTACAACCAGACAATGGGATTTCACATGTGCTAAAGAGAAATGAGTTATTAAGACATGAAAAGACATAGAGCAAACTTAAGTGCATATACTCATTGACAGAAACCAATCTGAAAAGGTGGTATAATGTATGGTTCCAACTACATGACATTCTGAAGAAGGTAAAACTATGGAGATAATAAAATGATAAGTGGTTGCCAGGAGTGGGGGGAGGAAGAGATATAGAAGCTGAGCACAAACAATTCTGGGGACAGTGAAACTACTCCATATAATGATATCATGGTGGATATAGATAATTATAAACTACTTAACATACAACATCAAGAATGAACACTAATGTAAATTATGGACTTTGCTTGATAATAATGGATCAGTGTAGGTTCAACAGTTGTAACAAATGTACCTTTGTTGGAGGATGTTGTTACTGCTAGAGGCTACACAAGTGCTGGGGTTGGGGGTATATGCGAAATCATTGTACTTTCTGCTCAATACTACTATGAGCCTACAACTACTCCAGAAAAATGTAGTTTTCAAAAAAATCTTTTGGGCCACTTCATATTTTCTTTTATTTGTATACATTTTCAGTTTTATTTATATAAGTAGTATAAGTATAGTTGCCTTATATTTTTATATCTGAAGTATCCTTGTTTTGGCACCTTTCTCTGTATTTTTTAATTTTTAACATGTGTGTTGATTACATGACTAAAAATACTATTACTGGGGGTTCTCTGTTACCGAGGGCACTGTTATATTCCTTTAGAGATAGACTTTTGTTTCTGACATGTTCCTAAGCACATCAACAATATGGTTCACTTTTACTTTCATTTCACAGATTAAAGTGGAGATGATCCCTTGTTTTAGGCAGACCTTGGATTTTGATTTCTGTTTGATCACCACTACCAAACTATAAGACTCCAAGTTTGTCTGGGTTGGTGAGCAGCTGAAGGCAAAAGCAATTTGGGTGGGATATTACAATTAAAATACTTTGTGTTTCCATTTTTGCCTTCCATTTTTACCTGGTAATATATATATACATATATAGTATATAATTAAATGTACATACATATTTTTCATATATTTATATATTTGCTTGTTTTCTGAGGGTGAGTAGGTCTTAATTATAAAGCCTAATCTCTTACAATTCTGGATATGTAAATCTCAAATATATGCAATTACCACAGGATTGAGAAATGATAAATAAAATTATAGAATAAAACAGAAAGCCCATATCCATATTTGTGGGGTTGTTCACATAGAAGACAGAGAAAGATTTATCATCCAACTGGTTATGTATATGGAAAAAACATAGAAAAAGTCTCAGAAAGGGGCACTTGGGTGGCTCAGTTGGTTAAGCATCTGCCTTCAGCTCAGGTCATGATCCCAGGGTCCTGGGATTGAACCCAACATCAGGCTCCCTGCTCAACTGGGAGTCTTCTTCTCCCTCTCCCTCTGCCCCTTTGCGGGTACACTCTCTCCACCTCTCTCAAATGAATGAATACCATATTTAAAAAAAATGAAAAATCTCATGAATATCAAATAATGTGAATGTCAAGATTCTGCTGTATCAGACTTAAATTTAATAAAAAGCAAAAATCAAACTACTTAGAAAAAATACAGAAGTATGTCATTATGACTTCAAGTAAGATACTGCTTTCTTAAGCAGATTAGAAAAGCACAATTAGTAAAGGAAAAAGATTGATAAAATAGTCAATCTTAAATTTGACATTAATACTAAATTTAAAATTTTGGTAGAAAAACTTCTTATCAGTGCTCCCCACTAAACAGCAAAAATCAAGGCAGATGTTTGAGGAAGATATTTAGAACATGTACAGCTAACTAGATCATATTAATACTCTCTTAACTCAGTAAGAAAAATAATCCAAGAGAAACATCAGACTCATAGGAATAGGTATTTCATAGATGCAGAAACCTCAATAACTAATTAAAGAAAAGGTGCAGTCTCGCCGTGAACCAAGATAATGGAAATTAAAATCATAATACCATTTTCTATCATCAGATAAACAAAAACTTGTAAAATGACAATATTAAAGTTTGACGTAGATAGACACAATGAGAATTTTTATACATGTCAAGAACAGGGAGGGTGAGAGGAGTGGGAGGAAGGGTAAGACCTGACTCCCCTTAAGCTAAGGAGTTAGCTTACAACAGTGCTACAGAGACTAGCAGAAGACTAGAGACAGCTAGGTCAAAGAAATGGACTCAGGGCACAGCATACAGCAGAATCTTGACATTCACATTGGTTTCCCCTTGTCTCCTAAGTCCTGCATGGGGGACGCACAAGGGCCCACATGGATTTTGTACATGCCTTGCGTTTGTATCACAGCTGAGGGATGCTGAGCTTAAAAAAAGCTTAGTATTGGGGCGCCTGAGTAGCTCAGAGGGTTAAAGTCTCTGCCTTTGGCTCAGGTCGTGACCTCAGGGTCCTGGGATTGAGCTCTGCTTGGGCTCTCTGCTCCATGCGGAACCTGCTTTCCCCCTCTCTCTCTGCCTGCCTCTCTGCCTACTTGTAAATAAATAAAATCTTTAAGAATAGCAAAAAAAAAAAAAAAAAAAAAAAAAAAGCTTAGTATCTCTCTCTCTCTTTCCCCCTTTGGTCATTTGTTTTGTTTCTTAAATTCCACCTATGAGAGGTATGAGAGATAGAGAGTATTTGGGCTTCTCTGACTGACTTATTTCATTTAGCATAATATTGTTCAGCTTCAAACCAAGAAACCGACTCCAAACTCTAGAGAACAAACTGTTGGTTACCAGAAGGGACAGGGAAGGAGTCTGGGGGATGGGCGGGGAGGCGGAGATGGGTTTACAAAATGATAAGGATTAAGGAGGCACTTGTGATAAACACTGGGGTTGTATGAAAGTGTGGAACCACTATGTTGTATACCTGAAACTCTCATTCTACTGTGTGTTAACTAACTGGAATTTAAATAAAAACTTAAAAAAAAAAAAGAAATCTTAGTATTTTATGACGGACAGTAACAAAACCTGCTCAGGCATCACCGAAGAGGGAAACATTTATTATACTGGATGTTAAACAGACTTTCCTTGCTCTAAAGGGAAACAATATCTCTGTTTTCTAAGGATGCTTGTGCTACAAATGACCTTGGGAAGATAGGCTGGAATAAAAAGACAGGGCTTCTGTGTACATGATATGCAAAAAAGCAAGACATCCGTGGAAAATTGTCTTCTAAAAATACAGCCTTGATGAGTATGTAAACTGAAGAGCAATTTGGCAATAAAAACAATATTACAATGAGAACAGATAAACTCTTGTATTTGTACACATGCAAACAGAAATATTCATGGCATAGAAAGTACAGAAAATGATCTAAACCTCAATAAGAGATAAAATAATAAAATGTAATATAAAATAGAGCATGAAAAATGAACCTAAACTATATGTATCATCATGGACAAATTTCACAAAAGTGATATTGAGCTAAACTTAATTTTGAAACAGGCATATTATAAAAATTAAATTCAAAGTATGTATTTTGAAGAGGGATGCATAGATATGCATTGGATATAAAAAAATGCAAAACTTAGTAAATACTAAGTTGAAAATACCGGTCGGGTGGGTTAAGAGAGCACCAAAAGAAGATGCCGTTGTGAGGGGTAAACAAAGGACTTCACTCTATTTAGAGTTGATGCTTAACCCATTGAGCCACCCAGGGACACCAGGCAATTCACTATTTATTTTTACATTTTTTTCGAGAGGGAGAGAAGGATGTGTAGGGACAGAGGGAGAGGGAAAGAGAGAATCTTAAGTAGGTTCCACTCCCAGCACGGAGCCCCATGCTCCTGAGCCAAAATCCAGAGTCAGACACTTCCACTACTGAGCCACCCACGTTCCCTACAAGACCATTGAGATGCGGATGGTCCTTGAGCTACATTTGGTGAGGCGCAGCTCAGTGTTGTTAGACCACCTCACTGATACTAGTAGCTTCTTCTAACACCTCTACATTGATGACTGTCTAACTTGCATCTTTAAGTTAAAAACATAATAAAAACAAAAACAAAAACAAAACCCCACTATATCTGGTAGTTTTTATATGTACCAAGCACTATGTTAACTCTATTATACTTACTATATTTAATCTAGCACAACCCCTAGTAAGTAGGAACTAATACTAGCCTTGTTTTGCAGATAAGGAAACTGAGGCAGAGAGAAGTTAGCATAACTCTTTTAAGGTGATGTAGCCAAAGAGTAGCAACTGTAAAATTTGTTTATACACACAAAATGACTCTTTCACTCATCACTTTTTCCTTGTTTCTCCAGAATTTATGCCTCCCTTATTTTTTTTAACCAGAGCCTTTATTTATTTAGTTATAATATACTTAAAGTATTTTTTTGCATATAGATTATAAGCCAGAAATAATTTCTTAATAATTTTTATACCTGCAGTGTCTGATCATTAACGTGATAAAGATGTGATCAGATTAAATTCTAGCATGTAGTGTATTTCTAAATGGCCTTCAAGGAGTGAAGCAGGAAATCCAACTTAACTTAGCAATAACCACATACAATCACTGAATTTACATGTAAGGGTAAAAATGGACAAAAATCCCAATTGCTCAGAAAGCATTTTACTCAGGCTTAGTTGGTACTAGAGACTACAAAGTTCCTATTAGTTCTGGAGGCCAAGTATTCTATAAGTTAATAGAATGTAAGTGACAATTTCCTTCATTGCTTTTAGATTTTTAACTAAAGGCAAAGGACTTTTATTTCAGAATATAGATAAAAGTAGTTTAAATTCACAAAAATACATACAGAATGATTTGACATTTAACTATTATCTAAGAACAAGCAAGTTTAATCAAGGTGAACTTTTCTGGATGTTAATATAAGTTCAAAACCACCCAATATTTGTAGTGCATCCGCAGGGAGGATTGTAGGTATTCTGTTGTTATAATGAGATGCTCTCCTCAAGTAATTTTAGTTGGCAGATACAATGATGTTGTTACTTACTACAAACTCTAGAGTACATAACTTCATATGTGTATTAAAAAAGCAATAACTTTGGTTCCAAGTCTTTAATTTTAAAGCTGTAATGAAAGTATCTAAATATTTCATATTATATCTCAGCGAGCTGTGCAAAACATAAAAATGTGAAATTAAATGCAGTGTTTGCACATACACAAAAGAAAATGCAACAACAATCCACTGTTTGGAGGTAATACCACAAAACCCTCACAGAATGTGGCACCCTAATTGTAAGTGTACCCCATATACATGTTCATATGAAAGCAATGTGTTAAATTCTTATCAAGGTTTTTTTAACTTTCCATTTAACTTTTACTTTTCCTAGGGGATACATTCCTCTCAAATAATTTAGGGGATGGCCCCAGAAACTAGAAATCCCCATACAGTGAAGCATTTTATTAAAAGCTGTGGTTTAATGTTTTTACCACAGAAGATAGCTAAAATGCTATTGTTGAAAAAGTTACAGAAGGAAAAATAAAAACACAATTTTTTTTTTAAGTTTTAAAAGGAATAAAATTAGCTCCTGTAAGTAGAAATCTGCAATGAATTCTGAAATGTGGCTAAGGAGGGGAAAGCTGCTCTCTCTTCCTTTTTGACATAAAGCTCTTTCAGCATGATAATGAACTCCAGTGAAAGATACTGTGTGAGAACCTAAAGGAGAAAAGAGAGTATATCAACTGAATATAAGACATATACATATTTATGCCATTTATTTTGAGGTAACCTGTAAAAAAGATATTGATAGGGATGCCTGGGTGCCTCAGTCCCGTTAAGTGGTTAAGTGTCTGCTCTCAGCTCAGGTTGTGATCTCAGCATCCTAGGATTAAGCCAGGCATCAGGGCTCCCTGCTGGGCAGGGAGTCTGCTTCTCTCTCTGCCCCTCCCCCCTTCTTGTGCCTGTGCTTTCTCTCTCAAATAAATAAACTAAAAATCTTTTAAAGAAAAGAAAGATACTGATGTACCCATTTTATCGGAAACTTCCATTTGTGTTTACCAGCTACATTACTAGTAAAAATAACAGCTGATTTAAAAACCCAGGTATTACAGTCATTAAATCTTATACTCTTACGATCATCCCACAGAATCTAAACTAGCTAAGATAATGTTTTGATGGGTTAAAATCCAGATGCCTTATAGCCTCAATAAAGGTGACCTGGGCTTTAAGATACACTATTATTTTAGTAACACCTTAGGGGTTAAAGGGTTAATAAATACTGTTGCAGTAAATGTACCTTATTTCTTTTTTCTACTGAGAATAGTAGTATATATTTATCCTTTAATTACATGTCTTTTCTTCCTTCATTAGTACAAATTTGAGTCTTACTCTTTTCACACTCAGTACGAAATCTCCTGAATTAGAGGCACTTTTCAACACCCTTGAAATATTTGGTTTTTCAAACTTTGCTCAAGATATTAATGCCTTTGGAAGTGACAGTACATTCTTTTAGATACACAGGTGTTTAATAGTTTTTGTCTGTCATTCGTCTTTGGAAGCTAGAGTGATTTTTCTTAACTGAATCATGTTTAGTGAAAGTTAGATAGCTTTGCTTGAAAGCTAGCCTGAAGCTTTCAGCTGACTGATTTGTAAGGAGTCCTTCAACAAACTGCATCAGCATCTGCTGACTGAAGATAATGGGTTGTCTTCTGAGATATGTGGGAAACACCTACTGCTTTTCATTGCATTTCCATTGTTACAAATGGAATCGGTCAATGCCAAGTACATAGTTTTTGTCTCTCCGTGTATATCACCCTACAATATTAAAGGCTTTTTAGAAAGTGTGTAGGGATCCTGTTTATTATGTATTTTTTTAGTGTCTCACTTAGAGAATTTATTGTGTTTCAAGAGACTTGTAACACTCACCATCCCATAATTATTGTTAACTTTGTAAATATTGTAAAAAACCGAGTATTAGACTCTTTTTTTCCTTATTACATTATGTTAGAGATCCGTGTTTAAATCAGAACTCTAAGAATGCTAATAATGTAACTGTGGTGGCCATCAAATTGACAGAAATCTACACAGAGCAAGGTCTGTATCTGTATAAACAACGTTGTCTGGTAAATAACTTCTATTGGCTAAATGCTGACAAGTTCATCTTAATAACTACCATATAATGGATTCCAAATATGCAACACTAGAAAAGTGGTGCAGGGAAACAGAATTGAGGGATTAGAGCAGTATTGTCTTTCAGCACAGATGGCATTGTACTTCATTGTAATCTTATTTGGTAAAATTCGGTAACAGCCATAGTGACACTAAAATCTTCTGACTTGAAGATATATTCTCATAACTTAACAAAGTGATGTATATATTCATGTATATTTTAATTTCAGATTTATCCATAAACAAAATAACAGATACTACTTAATAGTGATCTCAGTTAGTAACTGGTTAAGAACTTTTTAGGAAAGTGATTTAAGTAACTATTATTTACCAATATGATGAATGTTCTAATTTTGAAGAGGATGGAAAAACATGAAAAATATCTAACATAATGTAAAGTTAAAGTAGCAGAGTGCAAAATATAAACAAAATGATTGTGGTTGTATAAAACACATAAACCTACTGAAAGGTTATACAAAATAAGAACAGCTGTTTTAGGCAGTGAGATTCTGCATGATTTAAAAAAAAAAAAAATTCCTGAGGCATCTGGGTGGCTCAGTGGTTGGGCAACTGCCTTTCACTTCATGATCCAAGTCTCCCATTTAACTCCCTGCTCCGTGGAAAACCTGCTTTTCCCTTTCCAACTCCCCCTGCTTGTGTTCCTTCTTTCACTGTGTATGTGTGTGTGTGTCTCTCTCTGTCAAATAAATAAATAAATAAAGTTTTTAAAAAAGTTCCTTTGATATTATATTAACTGGTAATAGGACAACTAACCACTATACAATATCTGGGAAATCTGATTCCAAAGGGTGGGGTTCAGAATAATGTTACAGCATATAATTGAGGAGTATTAGAAAGCTACATTCACTAGCAATTAAAGAAAGTGCAGTTTTCATAATTTGTTCTAGAAATTGAATATTATTTACATTTCTAAAATTGAATTTTGTTTACCTCATTCCAATGATGAAAAATTCTTTTTTTTGAGAAACTGATTCTTGATAATTCAAGTTAAACTCATATGTTTAAGATTTGCACTTGATAAACTCAGATTTCAAACCCAATCACTTAGAGTACTGAGTACTACCTGGGGAGGTAATTAAACCCACTTCCTAGTGTAAGTGCCCCTGGCATGGTAGCAGAGAGGATGCCTGTTGTTTAGATTATCCCATCTCCTACTGATCTTCTCTCAGACTTAGTCAAGTTTATTTGGTCTTTCTTGTCCTCTACTAGCATATTTTGCTTATATCTTTGAAACTGCCTTGGTCTCTGGGTCAATATTTCTATTCAGCCTGTGTCATTGGCAAATCACAGGTTCTTTGGGTCTAAGCATTTTGTCTGCCCTTCCTCAGAAGTTTGGTAAATCTTGACTGCTTCTCCAGCACCACAATGAAGCAAAAGACTAGCCAGGCCCCAGGCCCCGGGGACCTGAAAATCTGACTCAGTCTGGGCTATTGTGCTACTCCAGGGCTCACCCTGCCAGGACCCAGAGCTTCCAGGCCATTCTTTGTGGGCTACACACTGGGAGGCAAGCATAGCCTTAACTACTCCCGTGGGTTATAGGTGCCTTTCTCAGGGAATGTTTAGATGTAATTACTCTATTGCTCTTCCCTTACTTTTATAAAATACTCCTTGTGCCTGGGGATTCTGTGTATTTGCACTGGAATTTCTTCCATTGTTTTCATCCCTGACATAAAGGCTTTGGACTCAACACTTTTTTTTTTTTTTTTTAAGATTTTATTTATTTATTTGACAGACAGAGATCACAAATAGGCAGAGAGAGAGGAGGAAGCAGGCTCCCCACAGAGAAGAGAGCCTGATGTGGGGCTCCATCCCAGGACCCTGGGATCATGACCTGAGCAGAAGGCAGAGGCTTTAACCCACTAAGCCACCCTGGAACCCCATGGATTGAACAATTTTCTCTCTCAACCCACCTTCTGCTTACTTCACTACCACAACTTCCATCTGATTTAAAGCTTAGGCTCTCAAGGCTACTCTTTTTACTTTGATTTTTATCTATGATTTTATCTTAGATTTTAAAATGAATTCAAAACTCATTAGCCATTGTTTAAATTTGTGCTAGTGGGTTTGTCTTCACATTCTTGGAAAGTATCTTCACATTAATGGACCATATCCTCAACATCCTCTCTTGTAACATTAAATAATAATGGAGCAATTGATTTAAAAAAGGATTACAATAATTTTAAAAATTCACTTCTTAATATTTCAAATTCCCAACTGTCCTTTAGCAATCAAAGTTTTTAACTTACATGATAAACTAATGTCAAGGGAGATTAGAAAGACATGGCATTTAGTTTTGAATGTCTTGATTCCCTACAGGTTTTCTAATATATATTCCTTACCATAATAGTTAACCCGATTACAAAACAAAGAAAAGAACAAAATAACTCTCGGGTAAAGAAAGCACTGAATGGGTCCACAGCTTCAGTAAAGTTTAGTCTTTTAGTTTGCTAAATTCTTATTTCCTTGTCTACCTAATGAACCACTGCTCATGTGGGATGTAAGCTGGAGATTTGGCAGTCTGGAAAATACCGCTGGTGTATAAATGAAAGACACTGTAAATGTATTTCAAGGATGATTAAAAAAAATGAGAACTAAACATAAGGCACATAGAAAAAAGTCTTCAGTGATAACCAAATGAAACATTCTTGCTCAATGACCATAGAAATGGAAGAAATAGAAGAAGAAAAATCGAGCCAAAAACTTTCTAACTTTATTAAGGGTTTTATGACTTAAAGTTAAAAATGTAGTTCCAGAAAAAATAAAACAACTATTAGACTAGAACTTTGAATAAAAGGTCTTTTAGCTCTCTGAAAAAAATTTAGTTTCTGGTGAAGGGTTTGAAACAGAGACTAGCATTTTATACAGCCTTAACTATTTAGTATACATCTTTTGTGTGACTTAACTTTACATTTCCAATGTAAGCTTTTAAAATATATTAGAAGAATTACATGAGAATATTATTAAATATCTAATATTTATGAATGACTACTATCTGTTCTAAACATTATAGTTATTTAATTTAATCCCAAGTAATTCAATGAGTTAAATTAACTTTCAATTTTAATTAAATGTCAAACCATATTATTCTATTTTCACCTATTCTAGTACCTTGTGTAGATTTACTGTTTCAAAAAATAAAAACTCAAAAAGTAAACTAATAAAAGAGCAGAGAAAAAGAATAAATATGGTATCTCAGAAGATACAGAACAGATTGAATTTTCAAATGAATCTTGCTAGCTTTCTTTTCTCACCCCTTGCAAGAACATTTTGGAGCATTTGTAACATACAAGGTATTTGAAAGGTAACTGCTAATACTTTTTTTAGGGAGTGCTCAAGGAAACATCTTTGTTTTTTTAACTTTGCAGAACACATTTATCTTCAGTTGCATGAATAAAGGTGATGAGGGAGCAGGAGGCTGGCTGAGGACAAAGCAAAAGCTGGCGCCTTGCACCCCCTCTTCACCCGCTCCCCTCCATATGTGTAGCATTCCTCAGGCACTCCTGACTGCCATAAAACAATAAATAGTTAACTTGCAGGGATCGCAATCCTGCAGAACAGGAATCTCCCTTGCTCTACAGATGTCCTAGAGACGTAAACAGGGAAGTTACCTTAACAGCACAAATTTCCAGAGGCAAATAACTCTCAGTTCCTGAAGCCCTAATGTCTCCCTCCTCACCATAAACTGGAGGAGACTGAGGTAGAAGGGAATGTAAATGATAGCAGGATCATAATACCCCACCAAGAATCCCCCAACTATCTTGATGTTAGTGCCTGACCTAGTTCCATCCATGTTGTCGCAAATGGCAAGATTTCATTTCTTTTGATGGCTGCATAGTATTCCATTGTGTATATATACCACATCTTCTTGATCCATTAAAGGTGACATTGATCAGGCCATAAGGGCAAGGCCTTCCCCCGGCACCTTGTAGGCCCTCCCTAACATGTGAGAACTCTGTTGAAATCTCCCATCCCTTCACCACCTCCCCCCAACCGCAAGGTATATAACGTGCCTACCCTCACAACCCCGGGGCAGCCGCATCTCCGCCTGCCCACGGGCCCTGTCCCCATGCTCTAATAAATCACCTTTTGCACCAACGACGTCTTAAGAATTCTTTCTTTAGTCGTCGGCTCCGAACCTCTGCACCCTACCGAACCTGACTTAGGTTCTGGGACTTCATCAAAGGTAATGTTTTTTCTCTAACCCCAAACAGGAATCGACCCATAAATACAGAGAATAAACTGGTGGTTGCCAGAAGGGAGGGGGATGGGCAAAATAGGTGAAGGGGATTGACAGGCACAGGCCTCCAGGTATGGAATGAATAAGTCATAGGAAGGAAAGGTACAGCACAGGAAATATAGTCAATGGTGTTGTAAGAGCACTGTATGGTGACAGATGGGAGACACAATTGTGGTAATAGCATACTGTATAGAGCTTTCCAAATACTATGTTGAACACCTGAAACTAATGTAACATGGTATGTCAACTAGTCTTCAGTAAGAAAAAAGAAGGGAAGGGGAGAGGAGGAAAGGGAAGGGAGGGAAGTATTATTTTACGTTTTATGGAGTTATTTAGTAACTCAATAAACTTCATAACTTCATAACTTCAATAAATATTGAATAACAGAGTTTAGACTTGTGATTGGTAGAGTTTAAAAGATTTTATGTAAAATGGATAGAGCATATGAAGGTCAAGTTTAGGTAAATCTTAATGCAATAATTAAATGATCTTTCTTCAGTTTATTAAAAAAGAGTTATTTTGGTTTAAATAATAGAAGTTATGTATAATTCCAATAACCACAATTTTGTCAAAACAATTTCACCCAAAGCTTTCCCTGATTATTGGGCACTTTTTGATAATGAACCTTTTTCTCTTTATAATATAATTATAATAAAATTTTTAAGGTAAAAATGGAACAAAAGGTGAATGTTTGATAAATTTCCTATGTAGGCTTAAACAAGCACATATGTTATTGTGTAGGGGAACTGAATACAGGTGGTTCTGACTCAGAAAAATTGTTAGTTTGGTCACAGTCAGGCTAATATATCTTTACCCGAGGGGAAATGTCCCATTATGAAAAACATGAATTTTCAAGACATAAGCAGCAAACTTTGTTAAAAATGGAGTATAAACTTCATTTAAGGAACATGAAGTAATATTCACTTTCAAATATAAAAAATGCAGTTACAGTACATTCATATTTCAATAGTATAATTAAATTTCTAGGAGGAAACCTGACAACCACAGTGTTCTTTATATAGAAATTAAGAAACTAATTGCAAAGATTAAGGTTATTTAAGGATTCTCTAATGTATTTTTCGCACAAATCATATTAAAATAGGATCCCTCCCATTCACTGTGACCTTGGTCAGTAGGGTGCCTACATGGTAACTTCTGCATAGTATATCCGTTAATTCAACCCCCAGGCACCAGGAAAGCTGATCCTTCCAAAGTGCATTTGATTAATTTTCAACCATTTATGCAATTACAGTTTGGGATGACATTTGGGAATACTCAAAATATTTTTGTCTACCAAGAAAAGTTAAAAAAAAAAAGCTACCAACTTTCTGAGGACTTTTTGAAGACTCACCATTTCCAGGTATTGCACTGAATATTCTACACGTTAGTTTTCATTTAATTTTAATAAAAATCCAGTGAGGTTAGTATTCTTATCCTTATTTCCTTAGTCAAGGAAACTTAAAGAACTGATACTTTCCCAGGACACATAGCTAGTAAGAAGCAAGAGATGATACAGAAATTCAATATTGTCCAATTTTAAGGCTACTTTGCTAATCCTAATCACTATTCTCCACTTCCTATTATTATATTATTTATTAAATATTATATTAAAGGTGTTGCTTTCACAAATTTTTCTGACCAAAGTCCACTTTATTCACGTTCCCTTAGAAAAGGGATAAAGGACTTTTACACTGTGGAGGGCTTAATTATGTTGAATTGCATTACATAACAATGAATGATAGATTTAAGATAATGAATCTATCTTTAGGAGAATGGTTAGTCATACAGAAAGCTTTTGATTTTGTGAGTCCTGGCAGTTTAAGAGAATGCAGGTTCTGCTTTTGAATTTTGTTCCAGGACTCCAGTAAAAGTATGCCTGGTTGGGCTGAGTTCTGTGATCATAACTGTTATATTAAGTGACAGGGGATTTCATATTGCCTCAGGAAAGGATTTGTGTGTATTACGGGCATAGCCCCTCCACCATGAACTTATTACTTTCATGTGTTAAAACAAAAACATCAACATTGAGAACCACCCAAAAGACCACATATGACAGTAAAAATAATCATTCTTTAGCAGGTAATGATAAATTACTACAGAAGAAAAACTGGTTTTCTATCAAGTTTGGAAATAACACAGTCTAATTATTTTCTTGCCATGCTTGGATCAGCAGGTGAAAGGACACCTCAGCCTAAAGATTAATTCCTTATAAATTTCAACCTAAACAAGAATTAAGCAGCTTAGTCAGCATCTTTCTTCATAAGTTACTGTTTCTAGAATGTACAAATACATCAGTATTTAGGGTTTTGATTCTGGCATTTCATTTTGGCATTTCTTTGATATAAGGGGATCAGGTCACTTCCTTCAATTATTTTTGGGGATAACCTGGTGTGCTGCTTTACATCTATAAGATATTTTACTTCTGCTATGTCCTGAGTTTATTACTAATAGTTTTACATTTTGATCCTATAAATGTTACCTGACTTTCCATATCTCATCAACAACTTCTTTTATCTGCATTCCTTGCTTCTAGTAAGTTCTGAATCCCACCCATCCTACATATTGCCACCAAAGTAATTTAATCTTATTTTCCTGCTTAAATGAACTAAGGGATTACTCTTTTGTAATATTGTTTAAAATAATAGCTAACATTACTGAGCACACAGTATGTGCTTTGACTAATTATTTGGTTCAGCTTAGTTGAAATCTATAATATCCCTATGAATATATTCTAAGTTTTCTGAGACTATTTTAGCTTGATACAACTTAAATAGATATCCACTTGGGCAATCAATCTGACACTCTAGGAGAAGCCTCAGGTTAATATGTTTTTAATAAACTTTATATAATAGAAAATAATGATATAAAAATTTAAATGTATTGCTGTTACAGTTTTAATTCAATCATTGGCAATGATAAAAAGTCTTAACCATCAAAATATTCTAAAATTAAAGGCTTAGAAGAAAAAACAGTAAGAAAAGCAATGCTTACATAGATGTATAAATAAAGATTAGCATATCTTACTATATTTTGGATTTTTAAAAAGTCAATAATATTCTCTTTTCATGGGAAACATTATGCAACTTCATTGACTGATACATTTATTTATTCAGTCAAACTCATTAGGACAAAAAACAGTAACAATGAGGAACCTAGCGGAGTAATTTCTTTTTATATTATATCAGTGTTAAATTGAGACTGGAAGGGTGAGTGGACAATAATATCGAAGTATCATATAAAACATATTAAAATAGTTTAAATATAATTTAAACTATAAATTACAATATAAAAATTATATAATATATAATATAAAAATATTTCAAACTGTGCAGTTTTTTTCTGAGTCAGAGAAAATTTAGTTTTAAAATTTTCTTATACATAAAGTCTTATTTTCTAGTGATTTTATGGCCAATGAGACACAATACTTTTCTTAGTGAAAGAAATAGAGCCGTGACACTGGAAATGCTACTTTCTAACCCATTTCCAGTCCCCTGGCTCTTTAGCAAGCGAACCCAGCTTTTACGGGGGACTATGTTTCTGAGCCTCCCTTTAAGCAAAAAGTGGTCATGTGACTGAATCCTTGCCAATGAGATCGAGGTAGAAATGCCAGGGGGGGTTCTGGGAAGACTAGTAAAGAAAGTTTAATCAACTAAGAAGGGCTTTTATTCATTTGTTGTTTTTTTAAGGATTTTAATTTTATATATTTATCTTTACCTCACTATGGTATGTGATTCAGCCGTGATGTCTCAAACTATAGCAGCTACCCTAGATCATTGGGTAACCTCAAGCATGACCCTAATGGAAAAAAGGTCATGCCACAAAGAGGAGATAGCCTAGCACGTAATTTGTTTTCTCTCCTGCCCTTTATTATTGTTATGGATTGATCACTATTCAGGCTTTTTCTACCAAGAATCCAAAAATTAAACACACCAGGTATAACAGGTTGGGAATGGATAACAACAGTTGCAGGCATATTGATAACCGGAATATTTTCTTTCCTCCCTATTCTTTCTTCAAAAAATAATTATATATGGCAAAGCATTTCCAGAATAAGAGTAAAAATGGTTTCACTGAGAGGCAAACGAGTGACTGTATTCCTGCTGAATTCACATTAAACTCCATGGATTATATAAATGTCAATTTCTAGGCTTAGACAATATACCCTATTTGTGTGAGACTATGGCTTGGCAATGGCCTTGAGGAGTGGTTTATGGACCTACCCTATATGTTTCTGTGTAACATCTCATGAATCTATAATTGTTTCAAAATAAAATTTTTTTTTTCCTTAATTTAAAATGACTCCATCTTGAAAAGATTTTGAAATCACTGAAGCTATATATAAGGGTGGGAAAAAGACACACACACAAACACACTTTAACTAGTTACAGTAAAACTTAAAAATATCAAAGAAAAAATATTGGAAGCCTCTAGCAAGCAAGGATTATTCAATGATAAAAGATGGAAAATCACATTAACATCATGCTTCTCTATAGCACCAATGCATACAAAAGCCAATGAAAGCAATATTTTTAAGCTGTAAGGAAAGGAAAAAGCAAAACAAAACAAAACCTAGAGTTAATGTCCAGCTAAACTATTACACAACAATTGTATCCATGTGCAATAATTTAGTAATGTACTACAACCATGTGCCATAGTTCTAGGCATTGCGGATAACACAGTGAATAAAATAAACCCAAATCTCTTATTCCATCCTTCTCTACCATTGTAAATGCTATTTCAACAATCGGCAATTGTCTCTAGCTTTCCCAGCCACTCAGGGTGTCATGTTTAGGGACACCTGAGTGGCTCAATAGGTTAAGCCGCTGCCTGAGGGCTCGGGTCAAGATCCCAAGATCCTGGAATCTAGCTCCATATCAGGTTCCCTGCTTAACAGGGAGCCTACTTCTTCCTCTGCCTACTGCTCCCCTGCCTGTTCTCATGTTCTCTCCCGCTTCATCCCTCTTTCTCTCCGGGACAAATAAATAAAATCTTTTTTAAAAAGCCATGTTTACACCTTCCCTTTGATGACCCAGGCTCAGTGCTAGAACTTAAAAAAAGCCTTTCTCAAGAAACAAGAAAGGTCTCAAAACCACAACCTAACCCTACATCAAAAGGAGCTGGAGAAAGAACAGCAAAGAAAGCCTAAACCAGCAGGAGAAGAGAAATCATAAAGATCAGAGCAGTAGTCAATAATATAGAAACCAAAAGAACAGTAGAACAGATCAATGAAATTAGAAGCTTATTCTTTGAAAGAATTAATAAGAATGATAACCCCCTGGCCAGACTTATCAAAAAGAAAAGAGAAAGGATGAAATTAATAAAATCATGAATGGAAGAGGAGAGATCACAACCAACACCAAAGAAATACAAACAATTGTAAGAACATATTATGAGCAACAATATGCCAGCAAATATGACAATCTGGAAGAAATGGATGCATTCCTAGAGAAGTTTAAACTACCAAAACTGAACCAGGAAGAAATAGATAACCTGAACAGACCCACAACCAGTAAGGAGATTGAAGCAGTCATCAAAAATCTCCCAACAAAACAGAGCCCAGGGCCAGACGGCTTCCCAGGGGAATTCTACCAAACACTGAAAGAAGAATTAACACCTCTTCTCCTGAAACTGTTCTAAAATATAGAAATGGAAAGAAAACTTCCAAACTCATTTTATAAGGCCAGCATTACCTTGATCCCAAAACCAGACAAAAACTCCACCAAAATGGAGAATTACAGACCAATATCCTTGATGAACACAGACGCAAAAATTCTCACCAAAATCCTAGCCAATAGGATCCAACAGTACATTAAAAGAATTATTCACAATGACCAAGTGGGATCTATTCCTGGGCTGCAAGGTTGTATCCACAAATCAATCAATGTGATACAATACCTTAATAAAGGAGAGAACAAGAACCATATGATACTCTCAATGGATGCGGAAAAAGCATTTAACAAAGTACAGCATTCTTTCTTGATCAAAACTCTTGACAGTGTAGGGATAGAGGGTATATACCTCAATATCATCAAAGCCATCTATGAAAAACTCATAGTGAATATCATTCTCATTGGGGAAAAACTGAGAGCTTTTCCCTTAAGGTCAGGATCACAGCAGGGATGTCCATTATCACCACTGCTATTCAAGATAGTACTAGAAGTCCTAGCCTCAACAATCAGACAACAAAATGAAATTAAAGGCATCCAAACTGGCAAAGAAGAAGTCAAACTCTGTCTTTGCAGATAACATGATATTTTATGTGGAAAACCCAAAAGAATCCACTGCAAAACTGTGTGAACTCATACAGGAATTCAGTAAAGTGGCAGAATATAAAAATCAATGCACAGAAATCAGTTACATTTCTATACACCAACAGCAAGACAGAAGAAAGAGAATTTAAGAAGTCGAGCCTGTTGAAAATTGCACCCAAAACCATAAGATACATGGGAATAAACTTAACCAAAGAGGAAAAGAATCAGTACTCAGAAAACTATAAAGTACTCATAAAAGAAATTGAGGAAGACACAAAAGAAATGGAAATGCTCATGGATTGGAAGAATAAATCCTGTGAAAATGTTTATGCTACCTAAAGCAATCTACACATTTAATGCAATCCCTATCAAAATACGATCCATTTTTTTTCAAAGAAATAGAACAAATAATCCTAAAATTTATATGTTGAAAAAGAAAGTCATAGTTGGTGGCATCACAATTCCAGACTTCAAGCTCTATTATCTGTCATCATCAAGATAGATGGTAGATGGTACTGGCACAAACACAGACACATATATTAATGGAACAGAACAGAGAGCCCCGAAATGGACCCTCCACTCTATAGTCAGCTAATCTTTGACAAAGCAGGAAAGAATGTCCAATGAAAGAAAGACAGTCTCTTCAACAAATGGTATTGGGAAAATTGGAGAGCCACATGCAGAAGAATGAAACTGGACCATTTCTTTACACGACACACAAAAATGGCCTCAAAATGGATGAAAGACCTCAATGTGAGATAGGAATCCATCAAAATCCTTGAGAAGAACACAGGCAGCAACCTCTCTGACCTCAGCCACAGCAACTTCTTTCTAGAAACATCACCAAAAGCAAGGGAAGCAAGGACAAAAATGAACTATTGGGACTTCATCAAAATCAAGAGCTTTTGCACAGCAAAGAAGACAGTCAACAAACCAAAAGACAACTGACAGAATGGGAGAAGATATTTGCAAATGACATATCAGATAAAGGACTAGTATCCAAAATCTATAAAGAACTTATCAAACTCAACACCCAAAGAAGAATCCAATCAAGAAATGGGCAGAAGACATAAACAGACATTTCTGCAAAGAAGATATCCAAATGAGCAACAGTGACATTAATAAGTGTTCAACATCAGTCGACATCAGGAAAATAGAAATCAAAACCACAGTGAGATACCTAACGTCACAACAGTCAGAATGGCTAAAATTAACCAGTCAGGAAATGACAGATGTTGGTGAGTATACAGAGAAAGGGGAACCCTCCTACACTGTTGGTGGGAATGCAAGCTGGTACAGGCACTCTGGAAAACAGTATGGATATTGCTCAAAAAGTTGAAAATAGAGCTACCCTATGATCCAGCAATGGCACTAGTGGGCATTTACCTTAAAGATACAAATGTGAACCAAAGGGACACATGCACCCAAATGTTTAGAGCAGCAATGTCCACAATGGCCAAACTATGGAAAGAACATAGATGTTTCTCAACAGATGAATGGATGAAGAAGATGTGGTATGTGTGTATAGATATACACATACATACAGAAAGTGGAATACTATGCAGCCAACAAAAAACACTGAAATCTTGCCATTTGAAACAATCCTCTAGTGGATGGAACTAGAGGATGTTATGCTAAGCAAAATAAGTCAATCAGAGAAAGACAATTATCATATGATTTCTCTGATATGAAGAATTTGAGAGGCAGGATGGGGGGTTGTGGGGGGTAGGGAGGGAAAAAATAAAACAAGATGGGACTGGGGAGGTAGACAAACCATACAAGACTCTTAATCTTAGGAAACAAACGGACGGTTCCTGGGGGTGTGTAGAGGGAATAAGGTGACTGGGTTATGGACGTTGGGGAGGGTATGCACTATGGTGAGTGCTTTGAATTGTGTAAGACTGATGATTCACAGACCTGTACCCCTGAAGCAAATAATACATTATATGTTACTTAAAAAAAAAAAAAAAATGGAGAACTGAGCCTGTAGCTAAGGCTGGAGCTTTCCTGGCCCATTCTGGCATGGCAATCTTAACTGAAGAACTATGGCTAAGCCTGGAAGTCTGGAAGTAGACTTAAAGAGAAATAGCTGTGGCTTTTGTGCAATGATCTTAATCATTCATCTCCATGAACAATGTTGCCTGGGCTTCTGGAGTTTTTAGTAATAACTTCATAAGGCATACAGTTCCTATTCTGGTCCAAATCCAGAGTTACTGATAAACTTCATTCCTTCATTCCCCTTCTCATGGGGTACATAAGCACAACTTATTATTTTCTCTCTTTCCCCTTGCTTTACAAGAGAGGGTTTTATGTACACATATGCAAATGTATTAGTAATATAATGTCTTCATATAAAAATATAATGTCTTCTTTTTTTTAATTTTTTATTTTTTATAAACATATATTTTTATCCCCAGGGGTACAGGTCTGTGAATCACCAGGTTTACACACTTCACAGCACTCACCAAATCACATACCCTCCCCAATGTCCATAATCCCACCCCCTTCTCCCAAACCCCCTCCCCCCGGCAACCCTCAGTTTGTTGTGAGATTAAGAGTCACTTATGGTTTGTCTCCCTCCCAATCCCATCTTGTTTCATTGATTCTTCTACCCACTTAAGCCTCCATGTTGCATCACCACTTCCTCATATCAGGGAGATCATATGATAGTTGTCTTTCTCTGCTTGACTTATTTCGCTAAGCATGATACGCTCTAGTTCCATCCATGTTGTCGCAAATGGCAAGATTTCATTTCTTTTGATGGCTGCATAGTATAAAAAGACATTTCTATGAGTCTTAGTTCATTTTTTAAACAGGGTCACCCAGATCTTGATTTTGATAAATTTTTAATGTTTGAATTATTACTTTTTGCTTTTTACTTCTCAATACCCACATAAGTGATAAATAGTGGAATTTTTTATCATGTGCCATCATTAACCTACTAAAAAAATTAATTGAATGCATACTATCTGTCAGGAACGTAACTAGACTGAGATATAGTGTTCCTCATATAGACACTAGGAATGCCCAATTTAAAAAAGTTAATAATAACAACAACCGGACTAAGAATAAAAGACAAATGCCCAGTTTTCACAAAGCTAAAATTTTGGCTGTGGGCAACAATACTAAAGAATAATGAAATCATAACATACCACAGAGCAATAAGTGTGATAAGACAAAAAAATGAGAAAAGTTGAATAATAAACAAGGAACCTCACAAAAATTATAGTGAAAGAAAAACTCTGCCTTATTTAGAATACAGTTCGTTAGTGCCATCAGCTGGATTTTGCATTATGACAGTATACTCCTGACCCCACATGAAGCTTCTAGACTTGTGGAAACACAAAGAGGTTTTTTTTTTTAATAGTTTTTCTTCTATTTCAAGTATAACTTTTTGTTGCACTTGCTCTTTTTAATAGTTATTTAAAATGGTAGTTTTTGCAGCTCTATGTGGTTTACACATATTACTAGAATTTTATCATAAAAAAACAAAGGGCATTACTTGACAAGATTTGTTCATCAGAAATTTAGGAGAGAAAAGGCATCCAATGGAGTTGAAATGTCTTAAAAGCGAAAGGCTCCAGGATGGTTAAGGATTGAATACTTAAATCTGGTTATTTGGTTTATATTTCTGTTTTTATATGTATTTGCTATTTATATTTGGACACAAAGAAGAAATTGAAGGCTATAGTTTCCTCTGCAGTAATAAAGATGGTCTTTGTAATCCACTGTAGCAGTAAAACTGCTGAGTATTTGAACATTGTGGAATATCTAATTCTGTACATGACATGCACTATTAACACTACATCTTAATCTACTATTAGATTTTCCATTCTATTAATGATTGAGCTGGCTGATCATTTGCTGCAAGTTCATGAAAGTCATTAATTAGATGGTGTGGCAACAAAACCAAACATCTGAACCACAGAAGCATTTAAATTTAAAAATAGGTTTAAAGCTATGAAAAATAAACTGCCCAAACTACACAGAATACATTAAAAAATACCCATGTAATAACTGATAAAGTAAATAATTTTTTATCATATTATTCTCATATCTCTTTAAAAAGAGAAGGAACTACAGATTTATGGAACTTGACCTTCTACCTCTTTCCAGATACATTTCCTTCCTCCCTCAATCTGCTTGAAAGAACTATATACAGGATGCACTTTTTTTTTTTTAATCTTTTCCCTGATACACTTTAACCTTTTCCAATATATGTTTGAATACATAGAAGTTATACTGGTTTGGGGAAAAAACAAGTATCTTCCAAAATACTAGCATTTTTGCTATCCTAAAAGGAATTTTTCTAAAAATAAGCTTTGTTTTGTTTTGTTTTCAAAACAACTGCACTGTGTTCATACATAAAATATATAATACGAGAGTTATAACACTATTTGTCTGTCTTTATTGCTTCATATATGGCCATAATATCCTCATACTATCAACTAATAATGACTAAGAATCTGCTTTATGTTCAAGGTAATATTATCTAGCCTTTTATAGGAGAAAAAATATGCATTTTCTCAAGATTTACAGTACTTTGTGTGGTAATACTTCATTTGCTGCAATCTCTGAGGCACTAAGAATCCACAGATCTACTTAAATATACAGATTAATTGGTGCTTCTTTATTTGCTTGTACAACCTTATTACCCCTTTGTAATAGATTTTACCAGAAAATGAAAATTATAGTTTTTTTAATGTTGAGAAATACACTCTTAGTTTTAGTGTTAGGGAAGAGTTAGCCTAGTGTGGCTTTTACAGAAAAAAACTGACAGTTGGCTATATTCTTTGACTTGTTACTATTCTAAAACAATAAATTTTATTTTCTTACTTCAGAAGTTATATTTTCTAACCTTTACCAAAATGTCCAGTTTTATATTTGACCTCAGGAATCTTATTTCTGTTTCCAACCAAAGAAAGTATTTTCTGTCCTCACTTCCATTATAGAGCCACTGTGTGAGATAGTCAACATAATTTACCTATTCTCCAACAAAACCTAGTTGAACTTATTGTTCGTCAATACGTTCCTATTACATTACTTGTATTATATGTCATATTGGAGTGCTTTTCTCACTCCGCTATAGAGAAATCCTGCTTTATCTTGGGTTGTGGCTCTGCTCATTAACTGAACAGAACTTGCTCATTTATTACAATGATCTGGTTTCCAAGCAACAATTTTTTGAAGTTGAAATTATATTAAATACCTCTGTACATAGCAATCTCTTGACTACTAGTTTTTGTGTTTATCTAATTAGAAGTATCAAATATAGATCACATTATAAAATAATTTTATATTAACTTACAAAGAATTTTATGTTAACTTAAAAGGAAGAATAAGATTTTTAACAATGATGAGTCAATTAGAAAGACTTTATAAAGAAGAGTGGTTTCAAAATATACATTTGTTAAAAAACTGGGAAATTTATAAAAACTATAAAATTTCCTTTGAAAATATTTAAAATCTCAGCATCACTATTATTATTGACACTGGCATTATTACTAAAAGTGCTAATTTTAAAAACTTGGGTCTAATCTATAAAAGAACAGGCATCCAGAGTGTCAGTAAGGCAGAGTAAGTACTTTTCTGAGCCCAAAACAATTCTCAGATGAGCAACCCCAAATGGAATTATTCATAAGTTTTCAAACACACTAAGAATATTCGAGAAAATTCATATCTGAGCCATTTATTTTCATCAAGTCTTTTTGATGTCTCTAACACACATGCTAACATGTTTCAATGTTCATATCAGCATGTTTTCTTTTAAAGAAATAGGGGTATATAAATAAAGAATAGCATATATAGGTCTTAAAAAAATTCTTAAGCTCACAGCATGAAATGTCTAAAAGCTTTGGACTCAAGTAACTTCTCCTTTAATACATCCAACTTCAGAGTCTCCGCATCTTTGCTTCTTAAAAATTTTACACTTGCACCTTTGGATGACTACATCCTAGTCTTTGAAGTGGTATTACTAGGGTAATCTATGTGGGACCACTGGAAATAAGTGTGGATCTCTGAAGTTATGGGAAGACATAAAGAAGTCATGGTTTTAATAGAACAATATTAATGAAACATGCAGAAACAGCTTTATGCAAAACAATCAGACACACTTTTAATCTCTCAGAAGACTCTACACCTACATGATTATCCTTCATCTCATTTCATTTTTGTAAGACCATTTCCTATTTCATTATTAGAAGTTAAGTCTTTAACTAAGATGAAAAGTCCAAAATTTCACCTTCTCTGGAGGACTGACTCACTTTATGCAAAAGACTAATAATGACAGAAAAGATTTCAGATATTCAAAGCAATTCCCAGAGGTGCAGTCTCAAGATTGAGAAAGCTGTTTTTGAGAAAGTGGGATGTCTAAAATTCCATGTCAAAATACTTAGTACTAATATTTGCATGAATACAAATTAAAACCATGTTTTATTTTTTCACTTGGCAAATATACTCATGTTTCTAAATTCCATCTTACACTTTTATTTATATTCTTTTGAGGTTGCAAGCAAGCTATCTCATTCATGATTAATGACACCAGTTTGTATCATTAGGCATATGCACACTAAACCACACATAAATTGGAAATAGAAGCAAGTGAAAGTATATTGAAATAGAGAAATGTGAAATACTGCTGAAACATTAATATTTATCAAGTTATTATCTGGTTATATAAAAAGGTATTAAAATATATTAAAACCACAATTCCTTTGTTGATAGTTCCTTTTAACAATATAACTGACCAGCCAGCGGCCAAAAAAAAAAAAAAAAAAAAAAGGCAGCATTCATAAGCATGTAGTTCAATTCAATTCATCATGACAACAAGTTAAAAAAAAATGTTGAACTCTTTGAAAATCAGACAACAAGAACAAAATAAAACAAAGCCCCTCTTTAGCCAGAAAGTTAAGCTTAGTTGGTGATTATAGAAATAACTGAAGTAGATATAAATCCTTGACAGTCAAGAGTTCTATAACGGGCACTGAGAGTATGCATAGATAGCATAGATATATAAATAAAATTGGTAAAAAGCCTTATGTTACATTAATACAATTCATAAAAATTTTCTTATTTTTAAACAATGGCACATTAAGACCTTTCTGTAAAAGAGGAATAAGTTATTGATTAGTATTGGGCATTTAGTATGGCCACCCTGAGCTAGATACTGCACTACAGCATAGCAAGTGAAAATGTAGTTCAGAAAAGAACATTTTTCTTGCCTTTGAGAACATCTCATTTATTAAATCTGCAGGACAATTTGTTCCCCCAAAATTAGTGCTTATATTCACTTATCTTAATATGAGAGGAGTCTTTCTTTAAAATAATAACTAATATTTACTGAGTGCTTACTATGTGCCCCTAAATTTATAATCCTCTGGATATTTCCAAAATGAGGTAATAATTGGGACCAAAGTTAGTCTTCCATTTTGTGAGTTAAAGCAAAAGTTTGATAAATGCTAAATGAATCTGGATATTGATAGAAAAGTTGGGCCTTACTGATGTTTAAAAAACAACAGCAACAGCAAAACAAAACAAAAACCAAAAAAACTTACCATCACCCTTTTTTAGTAAAATAGTGCAAAAGATTATTACATTGTGAATATATGTTCTGTTTAGGATCAGTAAGATTTCACTATTCTAGGTTTGATGTAAGTTATAATATCTAATATCTGTTTACTTGCCATTTGTTAGCTAGAACTTACTGCTCTTTGCAACTGTCTGACAATGGGTTAATTTATTCTTTAGAATGCAGCTCCATGAAGGGAAAGGCTTTTCTTTTTTTTCTTTCTTTCTTTTTTTTTTTTTTTTGAGTCACTAATATTTTCACAGTTCAGACTAATATTTATTGAATTCATGCATAAACATTATTGAGCTGGCTACTCAGTGGGAAGATACATCTTACTTTCTGGATTGGAAGTAAGGCATTTTGCCCATCTTGACAAAATGTTGTGCCATTACTTAGATTTACTGACAGATAGCTAATTAAAAACTCAAGCCCAACACCTAGATTAATTACCAACTGTCTCTCATTGAGTAATACCAATTACAAACAAAGTTTCATTCTTTGCTTGTCCTAGTTTCTAGCAAATCCACTGTGGGCTCTGCACTGTCCTGTCCCACATAACCAGTATCTTATCAGTACCCTTATCCTTGCAATATGCAAACATCTGCTACTCATACTTCTAATTAGCAGAATGCCCAATTCTTTCCTATAGGCCTTTGTATTATTATAATGATCAGATTCACAATAAAAATCTTTAATTTGGATCTCCACTGTTTCTTGTAATAGAGTACTCTATTTGTCAAATAGACATTTGAAGATCTGGCCCACAAAACTAAATGTTTTATATATAGATATATATCTCTCTCTATATATAATTTCTACATGTTTTTATTTTCCTTTAATATACTTGTGAGGTGCTTTAATCTCTTAGCTTAATTATTTTGTGGCTCCTATCTCTTTTTTTTTTTTTAAGATTTTATTTATTTATTTGACAGCGAGAGATCACAAGTAGGCAGAGAGGCAGGCTGAGAGAGAGAGAGAGGAGGAAGCAGGCTCCCTGCTGAGCAGAGAGCCCGACGCGGGACTCGATCCCAGGACCCTGAGATCATGACCCGTGTGGCTCCTATCTCTTGACCTCATTTATGTCTGTACTGAAATGTTAACTCCTAAAACAGGGGCTCCCCGACCACACTATTTCTTACAGCAAGAGGCTCACTATTTACGCCATTGTCTTACTGAATTCCACCACTCTTCCCAATTTTTTTCCTATCTGAAATCATAATAGCTGTTTATTTGTGTATGGATTTCTTCCTTAAGTAAAAGGAAAGTTGCACAGGATAAGGAAATTTTCCTGAGTATGTTGTTAGGGCTGTTTCTGACTTCCCATTAGCTCAGGGTGGGAGGCACATCCTTGTTCTCAGCTGAAAAGTACTAAGTACCTATTTAAAGGGAACAGGAAGAGGTCCAGGCAACATCATATTGCCCTGACATAAGATCTCACAAGCAACCCCAGCAATCATCATACCACTCTCAGCAATAAAACAAAATATGAAATAAAGCTACACATAGCATTATCCGTTTATTAGCAATAAAATCAGAATGATCCTTAACATTACCATTCCAGGCTCTTATTTAAAAAATATGGGCTAGAAATGCAGAGCACTAAAAACATCACATAATTTCAGAAATGAAAGGCTAAAAAACAACAACAACAAAAAACCATTCTGCAATACAGAGCCATCTGGAAGGGGCAAACAGCTAAGGCTTTAGTTCTTGATTTCTTAGTGGTAAGCATGCTGCCCTGGGCAACTCTTCCCTTCTCAGTTTTATTTTTTGTCACCTATCTCTTATCAGCTTGACAATCTAGCCAGCTTTTTTGTAGCTACTTAGGAACATTCTATTCCAGTTTAAAAACTGTGACTATTAGAATACAAAATTCAAAATATGTATTTTTTTTTCTTTTAGTGAGAGAAACAGCATGCATGAGAAGGGGGGGGTAGGGGAGGGGCAGAGAGAATCTTAAGCAGGATCCATGCCCAATGCAGAGCCTAACCAGGGCTCCATCTCCCGACTCTGAGATCATGACCTGAGCTGAAATCAAGATCTGAAGCTTAACTGACTGAGCCACCTAAGTGTCCCATAAAATACATATTTAAATAAGCAAGTAAATGCAGTTATATTTGAAGCATTGGGATAATCAATGCCTTTAAAAGCAGGACCTTGTCCTTATGATAAGGGCTCTTAGAACCTCATATATTCCTCTTAGTTGGCAATTTGTTCTTATGCAAGTGCCCTATCTTGCAAATTGTCACTGGCTTACAGAGTGACCAGTCACAATATGTCTTCAAAATATATAGATTGGGGCGCCTGGGTGGCTCAGTGGGTTAAAACCTCTGCTTTTGGCTCACGATGACATGATCCCAGGGTCCTGGGAGGCCCCGCATCAGGCTCTCTGCTCAGCAGGGAGCCTGCTTCCTCCTCTCTCTGCCTGCCTCTCTGTCCACTTGTGATCTTTGTCAAATAAATAAACAAAAATTAAAAAATATATATATAGAGAGAGATTTAAGCTATATCCCAACTCAGATTTATTTCACATCCCTGAATATAATTATGAGTATGGACATAGCCACTGAATTTTGGGGTCATTTACTGTACCTTATAATTAATTTTTAAGAAAAACTTAAATGGCAAATGAATGCAGACATCATTATTGCTTCATTTTAGCCAATGTACTTGATTATTCAAATTTAGATTCTTTCTTTCCTCCAGATTGAACTTTTAAGTCCCCTTCCTATGAGCATGATTTAAAAATTGTATCAAAATAATGTCATGTGGAAAAAGTAACAAAAAGACTTTTGATACCTTCTCAGATTTTCAGCAGATTCTCTGAATACAGAATGAATTTTAATGATATCAGTTTTTCCTCTATCTCTGCTTTATTTGTTGCACAGCATGAATCACTTTCTAAAATTTTTCCATCTATTCAATTATATATATTTTTGTCTGCTCTTTATCAGAATATGAGCCTTTTGAGCTCATGGATATTTTCTGTCTAGTCCACTTTTTATCCCGTGTATATATAACAGCATGTAACATCTAATTACAAAAGAAGAATCAAAGAATATTAAGGGTTGGATGAATTATATACAGGAGCATGTTTCAGATTTTATTGTTCTTTTATACAGATGATATGCATACAGGGGCATTTATTTCAACAAATTTTATTGACTCAGTCACTTGAAAGACATTTATTGAGCCCCTTTGAATTCTTTACACTTTCATTATTTTGAACTAAAGGGTACAATTTCATAATAAAATCTGTATTCATTCTTTTAATATTTTAGAAATAAACTTGAGAAGTAGATCTCTCCGAGGTTGTATTTCCATCAGAAAATCAATTGGTATTATTAATATATTCAATCAAACACTGTTGACTAGAAAGATAAATCTGGGTAGTAATTCACGCTTTTCACAAATAATTTCTTTTAATTTGCAGGTACATAAGATAGCACTTATTTGTCCTATTGACTTCAGATCAAGTCATAGGGTTTTCTTTAGTCAAAGAAAAATGAACAGAAGTGATGTGTGCCCCTTTCAAGAATAAGATCTAGGAGCTGGTACATGCTTTAACATGCTCCCTTCAAAAAACAATTGATACTGTAAAAATCATTTTATGTTAATATATAGAAACACTTAACCTAGTCTACCAATATCTATTGGGCACCAAGATACTTTCTAAAGAAAGGATAACATAAAATTACAGAAGAGACAGTATAAAGTGAAATATATATATATATATATATATATATATATATAGTTTTAAGTGTAAATATTCTTCAGTTTCTTTTTCTTTTTGAAGACCTATTATTGCAACACCTTATACCATAAGCATAAGCATATATATGTTCAAAATTAGCTTCCCAAAGCAGAGGAGCTGCTTATTAAATATAAGAAAACTACCCATGAATTTTTTATTGTGTCACTTTGCTAAGATATGAGTCTCTGGGAATAAATTTTAGAGCATTTTAAGAAAAAGAGTTCCAGGGATATACATTAAAGTTATTTTACATTATAACATGAAACTTCCTTTAGATTTTGTTTTTAAATTGTACCATTTCCATTTCCTTGAAAACATTACATTAAATATGTGCCTGCATTCATCTCAGTAGCAGTTCATTTTCTTCTTAATATAAACAAACATATTTAAGAATATTTTCTTAACATATTGAAATGAGAAACAAATATTCATTTGTTTTAACATAAAATTTTCAAAAGACAACAAGTACATAAGTACATCTTCTTCATCTCTGCCATTTTGCTTCCTTCCTTCCTGAAATCTACATTTAATCATCAAATCCTCCTGATGTTGCCACAGCAATTTCTCCCCAATCACCAAGGCAGCAGCACTGGTGTGGGTAGTTATATATCACTTGAAATAAAACAACAGCTTTCATTCCCTTCTGTTCCTTCTGGATTTTGTACCACAGTAATGATCATTTGACTCCTCTATTTTGGCTCTCTCTGTGTCTCCCCACTTCTCTCAAGGTAAGTCTAACTTCTTTGGAACCATTCATATGGCCCTTCATGTCCTTGGTCCCTCATATATCCAGCTTGATCTTTTCCTTTTCTCTTGCACTATGATCCAGATATGTTGCTTTATTTTCAGTTCTCTAAATTTACCATGCTGACTCTATATCCAGGAATGTGTTAATTCCCTCCATCCCTTGATCTGGGTAACTTCTATTCACCCTTCCCATGTAAGTTTGCTACTATTTCTGTCAGCATTCTTCACCTCCCAAAGTTACCTTAGGTTCCCCTCCAATGTTTTCCTACAGTATCTTATATCCACATCTATCATCATATCTATCAAACTGTATTGTAATTGACTGTTATCTATCCCCTGAGGACAAGAACTATCCTCCTACCTACCCATCTTCAACCCTTTGGCAACTCACAGATATTTGGCAGAGTACTTCATATATTATTTCAGCTTAAGTACACACTTGGTTGATTACATAAAAGAATTCTTCTTTCTTATGAGTGACCTCTTTGTAAATTGACATGAGATATAGAATGTAGACTTAAGCATTCATTTACAATAAAGCCTAACCCTATTTTGTCTAGTCTCATTTATTTAAGGTACAGCAAAGATGCTATTCTTGTATTTGTATTTTAATTTATAAACTTAACTGTGTGTGTGCATAGAAGGAGCAGTAAGAGGTGAGGAGACATAGATAGCTTATCATAAGGGAGCTCTGGGCCACCTAGCCAATCTCCTTTCCAATCAAACCCCATCATTTACATTCTAATGATTCATAGATGCACACAGAGTTTCACAGCAGTAAAGCACAGACGTTGAGATAAGAGCCTTCAAAATTAGTTAAACAAGGTTAATATTCCAGTTTCCCAAGTCCTCTCTCTCTGCAGAGTATGGTAATATAGCTTAACATTTGTAAGATTATGTCTGTACCTAAACAAGAGTGATGCTAATTTCAAAGGAATTTTGGTGTTTAGTATTATTATTTTGGCATATTTTAAAATTTATATTTATGTTTATTCTGAAACCAAACAGTTATTTTATTTCTTCCTCATTTACAATTAAAAAAGCAAAAACAAGTATTCATATCATGTCATAATTGAATAAATTATAAAATAACAAACTGAGGAAGAGATTTCTGAAGTCAGAAAGGTTTGCATAAAATATAGACACTGTAAGTGGAAATGTAGATGTATCCTCAAATACGGAAAAGATTAAAGGAATAAAAATATAATATTCAATTATGTGGGCATAGATATATAAACACAGAAGTATATAATTTGAATTAAAATATGTATAACAACTAAAGTTAATAAAAAGAAGTATTAAATTTCAATAAGAAATTATTACAAAAAAAAAGAAATTATTACAAGAGAAGTTAGAAAACAAGGTGAAAGTCTACCATTTAAAAATGAAGAAGAAGGAGAAGGAAGAGGAAAGAAGAAAAAGATCAAGAAAAAGACACAAGGCTCAGATAATAATAGTCAGCTGAATTACACTTGTCAGATTCCACGCCAAATGGGTTGCGGTCAAATCTCAGTTTCACCTCTGATTTAACTCTCTGATCTTGAGTGAGTTACTTAACCTTACCCTTTCTTCATCCTTAACATAGAATAACAGTAATATCTACCTCATTATGTTGATTAAATAATTAAATATGGCAGTATATATAGGGCACCTAGAATATTATCTGACTGTATGGCCTACATACTTCAAGAACAGCTGATGAGAATAAGTAATGACAAAGCTACTCAAACTACTGCCTTCAAATTCCTATTCAATCTCCTGCTCTATCTCTTCAAAAATGGTTTCCAGGTCTTGGAGTTCCCTAAGGCAACTTAAACACTTTATGATATTTTGCATTCCTTGGTTGGATTTTTTTTTTAATTTTTTATTTTTTATAAACATATATTTTTATCCCCAGGGGTACAGGTTGAAATAGATCAGAAAATTATAAAAAACCAGGCAAGCCATTATCAAGCAACTGTAAAGCAGTAGATATCATGTAATATTTTAAAAATCTGTCAGGTTCAGCACTTATTATTCAAAGGTAAATATTGTTTGTTCCAGCCACTTAAATTAAAATATTTTAACTGCTGAAAACTAATCAGGCTTTTGTTATGAAAATGGCATAAAAATATGTATGATTCCGTATTTTCAGGCATCTTAAGAAACTAAACTGAAAATGATAAAGCTAAAGTGATGGTAATTTATAATTAAAAATGAAAAAAAGTAATAGAAAATGGGTACCAATTCAAGATGATTTTGACAATCACTCATTTTTGAAATTTGAGGAAATGGTCACTTAGGAGTTGTGTCAGTGTTTCAAGGTGGTCACATTTCTTCGTGAAGCACTGAGTCATTAGGAAACTACCAGATGTAAATTTTAGTTCATACATACCATAATCAAGTAACTTAATACCTCATTGATAGGTTTCTTTAAAAAAAAAAAACAACAACAAACTTGAAAATATATACAAATACAAACCTAAGGAACTGTGTATATCTTTCCCGGAAGAAGCAAAGAAAACATTTGCATTTGAGTTCTCAGTCTACCAGGTATATCGTCAAGATCAACTGTGGACTAATATTTTTAATAATCACTGGTGTTAGAGACACAGCAAGCCAGGCATAAGAAGAGGATACAGCTCTGGTTGAGACCCACTGTACCCATTATAAGTTACCCATTATAAGATGTACATTTCAAATTCATTTATTCCACAAATGGTGTTGAACAGCATATGCCAAGCTCTGTGCTTGAAAGAGCATTTACCCATTCATTTTATATTGAGATCATACAGGAATCTTAATGATAAGAAAATGCTAAAAGATGAAGATGGAATCTGATCTTAGTCTCTTCAATATAGAAGGGCAATATAAAACAGTGGTTCTCAAAGTATGGCTCTGAAACAGCTTTATCAAGATCACACAGGAGGTTGTTAAAAATACAAACACTTGGGCCATACCCCAGACCCACTAAATCAGAAACTGTGGAGGTGGGGTCCAGCAACTGTTTTCCCAAGCACAGGAAGTGATTCTGATGCAAACTCAAATTTGAAAACCACTGCTGTAACACAGAAAATAGTGTGTTCAGTTTATTAATAGATATAGTAAAGAGAGTACAAATATAGAGCATAAATTCACATACAAATCTGAATTCAAACAACTCACATAGTGTTAAAGCATGAAAAAAAGAAAATGAAGCCCAGTGTTTCTCAATCGATGAATGGATAAGGAAGAAGTGGTATATATAAAAGGAATATTAATCAGCCATAACAAAGACTGGAATCGTGCCATTTGTAACAACATGGATGGAGTTAGAATGCTAAGTGTAATGCTAAGTGAAATAAGTCAGAGAAAGACAGATACCCATATGATTTCACTCATATGTGAAATTTAAGAAACAAACAAAAAAATGAGTAAAGGAAAAGGGAGAGACAAACTAAGAAACAGACTCTTAGTTACAGAGAACATACTGATGGTGACTAGAGGGGAGGAGGGTGGGAGATGGGTAAAACTGGAGATGGGGACTAAGGAGTCCACTTGCAATAAGCACTCTGTGTTGTATGGAATTGCTGAATCACTACATTGTATACTTGAAACTAACAAACTTGTATATTAATTACACTAAAATGAAAATAAAAAGCTTAATTTAAAAAAGTCTCTTAATCCAAAGTCCACTCTCCATTTCAAATTCTGGTATTTTTTTCCCTTAAAAGTAGGTGAAGGGAACAAGATGGGATTGGGAGGGAGACAAACCATAAGTGACTCTTAATCTCACAAAACAAACTGAGGGTTGCTGGGGGGAGGGGGTTTGGGAGAAGGGGGTGGGATTATGGACATTGGGGAGGGTATGTGCTTTGGTGAGTGCTGTGAAGTGTGTAAATCTGGTGATTCACAGACCTGTACCCCTGGGGATAAAAATATATGTTTATAAAAAATAAAAAATTAAAAAAAAAAAAGTAGGTGAAGGGGTGCCTCAGTGATTCAGTCAGTTAAGCATCTGATGTTTGATTTCGGCTTGGGTCATAATCTCAGGCTCATGAAATTAAGCCCCATATCAGGCTCTACTGCTTGAGATTCTCTCTCTCCCTCTGCCCCTCCCCACCCTGTGTTTTCGCTCTCTTTATCTAAAATAAATAAATAAACTTTAAAAAAAAAAGTAGAATAAATGACTGCATTCCACTGAACTTTATAATCCTAGTCATTTAAGACCATGAATATATATATATATATATATATAATAGCACAGAATATATTTTATATATATATGTTATACATCTATATAGAATCCATAATAACTATATTTACAGACTGTAGGACATGCAATTTAGACATTTAATAGGTGTTCTTTTATCCAAAGAAAGATATCAATCAGGTTTCTCTTCCTAATAAAGTACTAATTCAAATGGACAACCAGGATAGGCTCAGGGTAATTTAATTTGACTTGTAATCAGTTGACCTTGGAGTAACATTAAACCTACTAGATATTTTTTATTCCATCGCTCCCTTAATTACCTTAAAAAACCAACACTGGTTTGTCAGCATTTTTTAACTCTAGGCCTTTTTTAAACTTTTAAAAGGTATTTGAGATTAAGCCCCCTCACTTTAAATCTGGAGGTGTCTTCGGGCTTAAAATGAGTTTCTTGGAGGCAACATATAGATGGGTTTATAAAAAAAATAAAAAATTATAAAAAAAAAAAAAGGTATTTGAAAGCACAAATACCACCCTCCCATCACAGTCACACATTCTTTCCTTAGTTTCCCTGACACAACACATTTTTCTACCTCATAGTTATTTCTTTTTCACTGGAACCTCTTTCCTTGCTGTGTTCATGCGGTAAATTTATGTTCTCTACATTTCTGCTGCCTTCAGTTCTTGAGTCTAATGCTTCTGACCCATAAGCTAACATATTGGAAGGGAAGTATTCACTCAAATTCTAGTAGCATGTTCCCAACCAGGCTCCCTTTATTTGGTTTATGTTCACTATCATTCAAATTTAACAAGTCCAATTTAAAAATCTGATCATTCTTGCAAATCAGTCAATGTGATGCAAACTTTGATTCAATATCTTACTTTTGTCAATAATTTAACACTCTTTCACTCCAAAAGTCTTTTTGAGGTTGCTCATTTTCCACTACATTCAGGATCAAGAAAATTCTCCTGAGCAGTATTACTACACAAAATGAAATCTGTACAAAGGGCCACAGACTCAGAAAAACTCTTCAAAAAGTAGCTGGAATTTTCCAAGACAAAGTACTCCTATTTCACAAAGCCTTTCACATCAAAGGCCCATGGCTCATCAGGGTCTCTCAAATTTATTATATTTATTCCTCCTAGAAAATACATTGTGAATTTAGTATTTATGGGAATACATGAAGAGTAAATGTGTGGTATCCTTGGTTTGGAAAATGGAAATAACCACTTTTTATGAACTGGCTTATGGCTTATTTCTTTTCCAGAGCCAAAGAAACCATTAACAAAATGGCTTCTTTAACTTTCTCCCGCCTGCTCTCTTCTTCCTCTATATATTTGATGATTTCCAGAACATTCACTAAAGAGACTGAAGTAAATGGGAGGGAACGAAGGTCACTGTACTTTTAAAAATCATTTCTCAAAAATTAAATCAATATTCAAGTTCTATTTCAATATTCTCTTAATTCAATTTTTCTATCTTTCCCCTTCACGACTCTTACCTAAATCTTACTCGACCTTACTTCAAAAGTGCCTAACTTTTTTTCTGCCTCTATAGTAGTATCATTTAATATACTATATATGATATGATTAGATTAGTCTACAGAAGATGCTGTTTTATTCATGATTTAAGACTATGCAATGAATCCAGATTATCTATCAATTCTCCACAGACTTCCTTAGGCTGACATTAAATGCCCTATGTCCAAGAGTTCCTCCAAACATCTCTCTCAACAAAATCTGTCCACCTGGCTTCAGTCAATCATGTCCATTGCTCTAATCTCACTTACTTCAGCATCTGTAGACTGCTAATAGTTTTCCTTATTCAAGTTGCTAAAGCATAAGAAGTCATCCCCCATGACCAACCAATTATACTGCCAGTTCCTTAAAATTTTCTGCTTCTATAAACACATTAAACTAGGTACTTAGCAATATTAATAACCACGATGTCACCCATATAGTCATTTGCATATACAATAAATTTATAAATTTCAATTACTATGATCTACTATAAAATAAGGCCTTTACTTTAAAAATTATTTAATAAAATAACAAAAAATGTTTTAAGTGGAAGGAAAAATAAGCTATGTCTCAGTCACTACAGTCACCTGTATGAAGACCAAACTGAAACTGATAATAAATTCATCTAATAATTATACTGAAACGTATACTTGCAATTAGTGATTTCTTGATTAGTCATTATTAGTGATTACTATTTATTAAAAGTAATTGAATATAAACCTATTAAAAACTAATAAACCAGTCTCTACATTGGTGATCACGTCTCTTAACCCCACTACCTGGCAGTACTAACCATTTCTATAGCTGTTCCTGTGGCATTTTGTACCTATTCCTATGATAGCAATTGCTTTAACAAGACTCAAAGGGCAATGCTTCCTTTTTGAACTCCTGGTAATCACTGTAGGATTAATTTACTTCAAGTTTTATTGACTGACTGTGTGATCAAGTGAATATGATAATTCTAAGCATTTTAATGTGTCATAATTCAAAGAGACAGGAACAGTGGCAATTTTATTTTATTCAATAAAACACCCTACTTTCCAAAGGGGACACTCAAAAAGCCACATTCATTGTGCATCTCTTATGGCAGAGCATAAAAATATATAAAACTCTAAAGTTCTTTATTATTAGAAACTACAGTTGTGTATGTTTCAAATGTCGCCAAATAATGTTTTTGTTGTTCATGTATATTCAGATGAGTCAGAAACAGTTTTCCTTGTTTCTTAATTCCTTAGATACCAAGGGAAACAGACATTCAAATAACCTTTTATCTTTGCTGTTAAGCAACAAATGAAGCAAGTAATTAGAGGCTAGTAGCTGTCTAAGGAGATTAAACAATTGTTTAGCTGAGCCTAAAAAGTATAAATTAAGGACATTAAGATTTTGAGAAAACTTTTTTCCACACATTAATATTTTTGACTTCACATAATGTATTTCTTCTCTTTTTAAGTCTCTTAAAACAGTGCTTCCAGAATGCCTTTTTTTTTTAAATACACTGCAAAAACTCCTAAGAAAAGTATATAAGCCAACACACAAATATGAAGACAATTTTCCTCATCATATTTAAATATAGGCCAAATAGCTTAATTGAAATAATCAACCAATTTCACCAGAAAGCTGCAGAAATGCTGGGTTCAGTCTACCAACTCCATTCAGCTGAAGCTTTAATAATAAAGCAGTGGTTTTATTTAAGAATAATTTAAGAATAGATAAGAAGAATTATCTTTATTTAAGAATAGATTAATTTAAGAATAGATAAAGTTTCTAATAGTTTCTCACTTAAAAACAAAATAGGGATCTCTAGAAATGAATGTCATTAATTTTTAAAAAATCAAATTTGTTTTTCAGACTTCATCCAATATAGAAATGTATTACATAATCAAAGCCATGTTCAATATAAAAAGGGGAGGTGCTCTGCCCTAGCTAACCTACATATTTTGCAGATAGAAGAAATTATTTAGATATATAGGCTCAAAATAAAAATATAGGCTTGTGGCGCCTGGGTGGCTCAGTGGGTTAAAGCCTCTGCTTTCGGCTCAGGTCATGATCCCGGGGTCCTGGGATCGAGCCCCACATCGGGCTCTCTGCTCAGCAGGGAGCCTGCTTCCCCCCCCCCTCTCTGCCTGCCTCTCTGCCTACTTGTGATCTCTCTCTGTCAAATAAATAAATAAAATCTTTAAAAAAATATAGGCTAAAGTAATAAGTCTTTAAAAACAGGAAATATGTGACATTAATTATTAATAATCCCTTGAAGAAAAGTTGATCTCATAATCAAAGGCATAAATATTAATTACTAGGAAAGAACTTCCATTTTCTAAAACTTATGTTGCTGGGGGTACATTCCTAATGTTTATTTAAATATCATCTAAGTTGATTCAAAAGCTCTTGATTCAGGATTCTGAGATAGCTTGGGAAATTAAAAAAAAAAGCCATTTGTATGTAATATAAAATCTTCATTGCAGTGACCATCAGATCAGAATTCAAGAATTTTTTTTTTTTTTTAAGGGCTGGTATCTGATTGTATATTTAAAAATGTTGATACCTAGAGGCACCTGGGTGGCTCAGTGGGTTAAGCCACTGCCTTCGGCTCAGGTCATGATCTCAGAGTCCTGGGATCGAGTCCTGCATCAGGCTCTCTGCTTAGCAGAGAGCCTGCTTCCCTCTCTCTCTCTGCCTGCCTCTCCATCTACTTGTGATTTCTCTCTGTCAAATAAATAAATAAAATCTTTAAAAAAAAAAAAAGTTGATACCTAAATGTACATGCCTGAGAAAGGAGACATCTAAATTTTCTAAGATATTATAGAAGAAATAACCTTACTTTACATTAATACTTTTGTTTCCTATTATTAAGCAAGGGGATAGTCTTAAAAAAACTGTATCACTTTCATTGTATCTAGGATGCTTTTGCCCTATCATCCTGAGCTTTGGTGTATAAGGAAATTTTCAAAAGAAATGTTGTCTTTGAGGCTATTTTGCATGTAAAGACTTTTTCATGTAAGGGTTAAGTGTAAATAACATGGTAGTGGCAAAAACAAGTGGATGTACATGTTCTTTCTGTTCTACAAACGACATCTTCCTATTCACATTGGCAGATCTACATGAGGCCATTACTCCTTATTGAGATCTCCCCAAAATATGTATGAAACTTTCTCTTGGCAAGACACAGTATCTGAGTAAAATTACCAATTAAAATGGAGCAACATAAAAAAAGCACCATAGAAAGAAATAATACTTATTTCTACACATAAAAGAAAATCCTAAGAATAAAGAAACCCAGAAAGAAGCGAGGCAAGGAAAGAGTTAGCCTCACAAATTGTGTGAGATACAGGAATTGTTTTCCTGACTAAGGCTTATAACACCAGAAGTATGTTTTCCTCTAGTGGAAGTCATGAATCTAACAAACTTGGAAAGAATAGTATTAGCAGCAGCCTTACTGATCTGATCAAGAAGGCTTTAGACTAAGACTCAAGGTGGAAGAGAAAAATGTGAGTCTGTAAAATGGATATTATGGAAGACAACAGGTTTGAAATGAAAATAAGACACAGGGACAAAATGTCCAGAAATTATTTTGTGAAAACCATGGCTTGGAATAATTCTTAGGCCTAGGATGTATGGCATACCAAATAAAACTAAAATATAGTAGCTGTGTTAAGGTCTCAAAATGCAGTTTCTTTGTTTTTTGGTTTTGTTTTTTTTTTTAGTCCTTATACAACTCTGGTGGCTGAGCATAAGAATTGTCACAGATGTTCAAGTAAGGAGTGCCCTGCACAGGGGAAGCTGGCCTGTGGGACAAGTGCAGATATATTCCACTCCACATGAAATTGCCCAATAGGTATCATTATTTTCAATTTGCAGGGTAGGAACCTAGGCTTAGGTTTGTTCAGAAACTGGCTCAAGGGTATCTAGCTAAAAAATGATGAGGCTAGACTGGCTAGAATTGCAAGCCAAGTATGTCTGGAATTCATAATTTATAAAAACATAGGGAAAATTATACACAAATAGGCACACATATGTAATTTATTCTAAAGTAGCGGGGTATGGGGAAATTATCTAATTTGTTCACAAGGAACAACACAGTGACTGGAAAATGTATGTCACTGCATATCAGGGAGTTATATACTAGTTTTATGATTCAGAAACATAACGATAGGAATTTATAGGAGATGTTAATGTAGAAAAGGAAAATCTGGAAAGAAGAGAAACTGCCATTGGAAAATAGTGTAGTAATCGTAGCGAAACATAGTGCAGAAAGTTATTTATAAGTAATAATAACTCATTTACAAGATGTAAATGAGAAGGACGGACTTCAATTAGCCAGATCTCTATTAGGAGGAAGTCTAATTCTACTAAAAATGTATTTGGGGGGGAAGACTTTTATGGTAACTACTTTTCTGCTGAATTTGACGTAGAAAGTAGAGATGTTAGGAATGAAAGTTTTGAGGACCGTGAGAACAAAGGAAGGGAACAATGAGCAGAGTTGGGAAAATTGTGCAGACCAAAAACGGGTTTACAGGGAGCAGTGGGCCATTTCCCAGATACTCCAAGAAAATATACCTAAAGAAAGTGAGAAACCAAAGATGAACTCCTGACTTTATCATTGCAAATAAACTATAACCAGAAAAAAGGAAAGACATGTAAGGAAAATAATTTAATTTTACAGATAGCAATTTGGTATTTAGTTCTTAGGTATTTCAAAATATAGATAATACAAGTTGAATGTGAATGACCAAATCAAGTGATAAGGACTTAGAAAATGAGTTGATGTGTCTAAAGTCAAGAATGCTCTAAGAAGTTCCAAATATGAAAGATCTAAAAATGTTAGCTGTGTTCAGTTAAAAAAGAGAGAGAGAGAGAGAGAAAAGGTAAGAAAAGAAAAAGAAAAAGGAAAAGGAAAAGAAAAAAGATAAGTCCACCAGCTGAAGGAGAAAAAACTGCTAAACTTTCTTGTGTATATTTTCTCTATCAGAGAAGATTATCATCAAATTAGAACAAATAGAACAAACAATTTTGATACCGGTTTAAGATTTACTCAGATATCCTTAGGTACTAAAGTAAATGAGGGATAAAAAGAAAGTTTCTCAATGATCCATTGCTGTCTGCTGTGTCTGTGACCTGTGAATGCTTAGACAAGAAAGTGATGATTACCAAATACCAGGATACATCCACTAGAAAAGGTTTTTTTTTTCTTTTTCTTTTTGCTTATTAGACAAGAAAGGCAAGAATATTCAACTAACAATTTATCCTAATTTGAATGCTGTATCTTACACAGCCTTTTATTTTAACTTCTTGAACAAGGTAGAAACACACTAGTTTTATGATAATGCAACTGAGTGGGTTATTGGTGGTTGATCAATCTTCCTCCAAGCAAATTTTGTCCTCTTTACTGTAGAAACTCAAAATGCTATTCTGTGATTTCATTAAGGAAGTGGAAAACAACACTTTTTAAATCTGTGGATAATACAAAGTTGTGAGGGGATCAAATAACTCTTGGAAAACATTTTGTTATACAGAAACAGTAACCCCTGATAATACACTATATAAATAGGAAACAATGTAAAGACCTGCATTTAAATTTCAGAAATATCATTTGCATCAACAAAGGATAACAAGGCTTAAGGACGGTTCATTCCTAAAGATCTATTTTCACAAAACCCGTAATCTTCAGCTACCTTAGGAAAACACTGTACTTGATTGTATGTGCTAAATTATTTCTATTCTTCAGATACATTAAATTCACTCTTAAAATATCCTCTCTCTATACTTTGAAACCCTTCGATTAAAAATAAGTAAGACTTCTATCTCCTTAGGAAATAAGACAAAGAATTATGCAGCACAGGTAAGAGTGAGCACATCCTAAATGTTTCTTTCATAGCAAGAATCCAATGTTATTTCTATTGCATATCTCCCTGTGAAGGATTTCAGAAGGCTCAAAGGATGTCACTTTAAAATGTCTGCTGGCACAGTAGAAAACGTAAGTTAATTCCAAACATTTGTGGTTAACTCAGAACAATTCTACGTAAAGCACGATTATCTATCATGTGGGAAAATACATTCTGGAATATGCAAAATGATTAAAAATTTATAGCAACATATCATAATAACAAGGCCTTCACAGAACCACAAACAGAAAAAACAAAAGACAAGAATTAAATTTCTCACCTGCCTGATACCCAACCGGTATGCAACAATCCGATCTACTGCATCAGGATTCATTTGTGTCCATTGTAGACTGTAAGAATAAACACGGTGTCTGTTTTGCCACACAGGATTGTAGGTATCGTAATAGAATTCTGGAGCATAGGCCTTTCCTAAAAATAGAAAGGGTGCTTAAATTTGAATGACGACATATGATAGTCAAACATGCTTGTTCTTTTGTGGCCCTTTTACCTCATTCTACCATGTATCCCGGGAGTAATTCTTCTACTTGAAAAGTCATTATTAACATCTAACCAATTTTCTGGAGAATTTTGGGAATAGATATAAGAAGATTTCCTAGTTGATTAGATGAACAGTGTGAGAGGAAGAGAAGAATCAAGCTCGGCCACAAGTGTTTTGGTCTAAGGAACTGAAAGAATGGAGTTTCCATCAACTGAAGTGAAAAACTATGGGAAGATCAAATTCTAGGGGAGAACTTCAGAAGTTATTATTTTTTTAATTTTTTTTTATTTATTTATTTTTTTTTAATTTTTTATTTTTATAAACATATATTTTTATCCCCAGGGGTACAGGTCTGTGAATCACCAGGTTTACACACTTCACAGCACTCACAATAGCACATACATTCCTCCCCAATGTCCATATGCCCACCAAATGGACACCCCTCCCCCGGCAACCCTCAGTTTGTTTTGTGAGATTAAGAGTCTCTTGTGGTTTGTTTCCCTCCTGATCTGAATGATCTAAATGGAGACATCAAATGGTATATACTAGTCTAGAATTCCAGAGAGGCCAGAATTAGATCTATAATCTTATTAACCATAAGCATATAAATAGATTTTAAGTTTAAAGCCATGAGACTGAAGAGATCACCAAGGGACTATGAGTATATAGAAAAGAAGACTAAGGCCTGGGGCACCTGGGTAGCTCAGTTGGCTGAGCATCTGCCCTTGGTTCAGGTCATGATCTCAGAGTTCTGGGATCATGCCCTGAGTTGTGCTCCCTGCTCAGTGGGGAAACTCCTTCTCCCTTTCTCTCTGCCCTTTCTCCCCCTTGTACACTCTCTCTTTCTCTCTCAAATAAATAAATAAAATCTTAAAAAAAAAAAAAAAAAGCCTAAAGCTTGACCACTGGGGCAATCCAAGGTTAAGAGAGGTGAGAGCAGATAACAACCTCAACAAAGCCTGAGATGGAACAAATCAGCGAATGGGAGGAAAATAAAACTTGTGGCATCCTAGAAGTCAAAAGTAGTATATCAGCAAGTGAATGATCAATTCTGTCAAAAAAAAAAAAGTCAGTGAAAATGATAATTTGTGTTTATATTGTGTTTGGTCAATACATTTGAAAATACCCAATGACTTAATAATGACATGAGTATTTGGACCAATAACAAAGAAGACTTTATTCAGATTTTAAGGATATATGAAATGTCTATCATGTATATGACATATACAAATCCTCTGGTTTTTTTTTTTCAGTTATCAAATTGGAAAGTGCACAGACCATTTGAATTATAGATCTAACTTCTTGATATTCTATAATATAGTTATTTTCATACCTTCCATTTTTTACCTATAAGTATTTATTTATTAAGTTAAATTAACAATATCTAAGGAGAACCTATTAAATGCCATATAATATATTGCCAGTGGGGATACAATGAAGTACAGCCTCTGTCCTCATAGAGATTGCTAACATTTCTTAGATTTTTCAAAAGCTTTGTAGTTCTTACTGAACGATGAGTTAATAAGGTGTACCTTTATCACTCCTCTCCTTCAACATCTTTTCTGTTTTTCTTTCATAAAATTAGTTTAAATATTAATGTCCTGAAGGGTTTTTCCTTATGGGTTTCTCTTTGCAGGAAATTCTCTTACCCGGTTTTTCATATTTCTTACTTAGTCATTTATCATCTAGTGCTTGCAGAAGAGCTGGCTCATAAAAATTACTAATAGATAATTAAAGGATGGATTTTGCCCACTAAGAATAGAAGTGATAGTCTCTATTATCCCAGAGATGTTCACTGGGAAAAAAAACAGTATCAGATGAACCGAATGTGAATTTTGTTAAGTTTATAAGTGAATTTAAACACATGGAATTAAATATCTGAATTTTAGTAACTTTTGAAAAATTCTCCCACATCAACATTATATGCACTGGAAAAAATGTTCTATGGATATTCTATTGAATTGAAAATGGATTGAAAGGAGATCTCCTGCATAGAAGGAGATCTCTAGAAAAGAGCCATCACAAGTACTTTATTGTTTTTTTGTTTTTTTTGGTTTGTTTTTGTTTTTTTCTTTAATATAATTTTTTATTTTTTATAAACATATATTTTAATCTTTTTATGGTACTTTTCCTTATTACTAAGTGATAGTACAAATTCATGCCCACAACTCTTCAGAGCAAAATCTAGATGAGAGAAAATAATATTCTGAATAAGGAAATCAATACCCAAAACATCATTGATAACTTGTACTTGAGACCAAATGTTATTGAGGATGTGCATTTAATGGTAGCCTAGATAAAGAAGTAGGGGTTTTGATTATAAGTAAGCATCCAGGGACGCCTAGGTGACTCAGCTCGTTAAGTCTCTGACTCTTGATTTCAGCTCAGGTCATGATGTCAGGGTCCTGAGATTGAGTCCTCTCTGGACTCCATCGTCAGCCAGGATTCTGCTTGGGATTCTCTCTCCTGCTTCTGCCCCTCTCCCCACTGATATGCCTGCATAGATGCTCATGCTCTCTCAATTTAGTTCTAAGCATCACTTTGTTCATAAAATGAATGATGCATTCCAATGGAATGAGTAGAGAGAGTAGAGTCATAACTTGCAGTTTGTTTGGCATTGAAAAGAACAAAAAAGTCTCTCAAAAATAGGCAGATGCAGTTTTCTATAACCTGAAATTTTATCAGAGAAAGAGAATCAGTCAAATTTTAACCAATCTGTGAAATAAGGTGACTACCAGTGGGTGGATATTAAAAGGAAACATATTTAAGAAACTCAATCTTAGGAAACAAACTGAGGGTTTGCTGGAGGGGAGGGGGTTGGGAGAGATGGAATGGCTGGGGGATGGACATTGGGGAGGGCATGTGCTATGGTGAGCACTATGAACAGTGTAAGACTGATGAATCACAGACCTGTACCTCTGTACCTCTGAAATGAATAATACATTGTATGTTAATTTAAAAAAAATCTGATGTTGAAATGTTCTACCAATCCTTTCTGACTGTGTAATGAATGACCTACCTCAGAAGACTGATTTTCTTTCATCAGGGTTTTTTTCGGTCAACACCTACCAGTCATTTAGCAGGGCTTAGGTGGGTGACTTTCCACAAAGTGGCCTTTAAAGCACCTCTGAGTCTCAAGTCTATAGGGTGCCTACTCTTTATTGTACTACTTTAATTGTACTAAGCATACTAATTTATAAATTCCATTTCATGTTTCTAATACCTGTAATCTAATCCTATTTTCTTTGTTGACTGCCTGGAGAGTAACTGGCTGCCTGTCATAAATGCAAATTGCCATAATTCAGGATGTTATTGTTTACCTAAATAAATACTTTTAAGGTTATTGAAGCAGTTTAACCTTGAAAGTCAAAAAAATCCTCAGGACTCCGTGATTAATATGAATTTGTTTATCAAGATTCTTTTCAAGTTCATCTAATGCTTAAGTATTCCAAATAGATCAAATTTCAATGTAAAATTCCATCATCTTTACATTTAATTGCAGATTATTATGAAGGATTTCCAGTATATTTTTATTTTATTTATTTATTTTTAAAGATTTTTTTCATTTAATTTGTCAGAGAGAAAGAGTGAGAGAACACAAGCAGGGTGAGTGGCAGGCAAAGGGAGAAGATGAAGCAGGTTCCCTGTGGAGCAGAGAGCCCAATGTGGGACTCGATCCCACCACCCAGGGATCATGACCTGAGCTGAAGGCAGACACTTAATGATTGAGCACCCAGGCTTCCCTCCAGTATATTTTCTAAATATTTTATCTGATTTGATATATCTGTATTACTATAGCATAATATGTAATACCAGTTCATGGAACATCATTATAGGAAATAATTTAGAGAAGATTTGTTCCAATATCTCATATGATAGATGAATTTAGGAACAGAATAGGAAAGGTGATGATGTACAGCATTTGATGTTAATAAATAATCAGATAAAACAGGCCCCATTACAAATTTAGACTTTGACTTGTAGAGAAAGTTTTGTTTTAGTTGAAGATTTTACTTTATTACTTTGTTAATTTTTAAATTGTAGTTGAATTGCAACACCTCAGAGTTAGTGGTGAAAAAGTTTTTAGATGATATGGAAGGAATATTGAGTAGTAAAAAATAATGACTGATAAATAATTTTGAGGTGCCTAAGTGGCTCAGTCAGTTAAGTGTCTGAATTTTGATTTGGGCTCAGTTCATCGTCTCAGATCATGAGATCAAGCTCAGCTCAGCATGGAGTCTGCTTTCCCTCTCCCTATGTCCGTCCCCCTGCTTGCTTTCATGTACTCTCTCTAATCTCTCAAATAAATAAATAAATAAAACCTTAAAAAAAAAAAGACAAAATCTTGACTAGTTACAGTTAAATATAGATATTATTGCTTATGTCTCAGCAAATCTGTACTAAATCTGTTTTGGATTAACCAGCAAAGAAAAGAGCTTTCTAATTTTATTTAAGAAATAATTTTTAAAAGTAAAAAACAAAACAAAATAAAACAAAAAATACCCCACAAATACACAAATTTTTCTGATTTCAGAACCAGTCATTTAATATTTATACAACCATTTTGTAAGAAGCATACCATAATACTAAGGAAACACCCTTATAATAATCATAGGCTTTGACAACCAAACATGACATCTGCTGGCTGAACACAGAAAGAATTCATAATTTTTTTTTTCCTTTTTATCTTCTGGGCATTTTTCCTCCTTCCAGCAGGCATGCCAAGAAATTTTTTTCTCTTTTATATTCTAGTTTAATTTTTATGCAACGTTGTCCCAGTTTAAATCTTTTTAGACTAAATGACCCAGAACTACATATATTATCTAAACTAGCAGATAATTTTTAGATACATTATATATATATGAATCTTGGTTCTTAAAATATATGTAGGTAAATTATTTAATTGTTCAAAATTTTAAATAGAATTTATATAAAAATACATTTACTCTATTTTGCAAATATCTTTTGAAAAGTAAGTTGAGATTTAAATACAATTTTATGCGTCAGCTAAAAGTTCAAGATACAGTAAGAAGCTATGACATGTCACTTTCCTGGTCTAAAATGTTAATGTAGAACCGAAATTTTTCTTAGATGCTTCTCTAAGCTTGCAAGCATGAAAGAATTATTCATTGAGGGTCAAAAAGCACAGAACTGAAAACACAGCACTGAATAAGAGTATAGAGAAGAAAGGAGTGTTGTTGGTCATTATACTCTTAGGAGTACAATTTAAGGCCCATAGAAGATGAGGTTAATGGGCCAGTGCAAGATGAGAAGGTAGAAAAGAGGCCACCACATATAATCAACATCAGTAAAAATAGCTGTCTCAGACAGAGTCTACTAGAAAAAAATTTTCCCCTCATCAGGAAAGAAGATGACAAAAAAATTTACATTAACAAAAAAATCATCCTTGTCCAGTGACACCACTGGAGCACTTGAGTAAATCCAATATCAAGTTGCTTTTGAAAGACAGGCTCTCAATTTAGACCACAGAGAATTTCTCTTAATTAAGCCTCAATGAATCTGAATTCAGAATACAACATTACTAATACACAAGAAAATGTTCAACTATGAGTGATTAAGAAAGCCAATGAACAGCTGGATTATTATATTCTATTATAAAATAGAATTTATAAATAAGTATGCCCAAGACCACTGAAGAATTACAACAGAGAATGATAAATACTATGGGACCTTCTTTGGAAGATTAATTAATACTCTCTATTGGGATCAAAGGTAGGCTTCATAGGGGACATACTGACATCTTTGTAGATCTTAAAGAAGAAATTGTTCATAGACAAGAATAGCTTATGGAGGGATAAAGAAGAGAAGAAACAAAGCATGGCCTTTCGTGGAGAAAAATGAATATATTATAGATAATATTTTAGAATTTCCACAGGACTGATACAACTGTAGCATGTGGTGCCTATCCTTCCTACCAAACCCTGCACTTTTGAAGAACAGGTCTCATCAGCTGTTACATAACTGCTAACACACTCATGTGCTTGAATAGGACAGGAATATGTGAGTTCTAACTTATGATGTGCTTTGGTATAATAAAATGTTTGCTACTTACCATATAATTCAATTATTCTCCAATTACTTTAACTTGTATTCACTTAAATAGGAGAAAACCTACTGATATTTACTTCCCAGAATGAACTCAGGGATATCAACAAACTGAATGAAAACTAAATTAATAATCAAAATGTTAATAATCAAGGAATATTATTAAAACACACTTGCAAAGTATCAAAAATAATAAAACAATTTAAAATTTTTCAAATGTGTATTTATTATCACAGTAAGAGTAGCCACAGAGAACTGAGGAACCTTAAAACACTGATGATGCACTGTTGTTTTTTCTTTTTAAGGCTTCTAAAATCACAAGAATCATAGCTCTGTGCCTGTACGCATTTTTAGCAGAAACTAACAAACAAAGTCAAGTCACATTGTGTTTAGTCAGAATCATAACCTAGCTAAGGCAGTAGATTACTCATTGTGATCTATTAGACATAATTTATAGCAAAAATCTATGCAACTGTCACTCCTCCACAGGACAGAAGAAATAATTTGCAATCATTGGAACCATAAATATTTTCTCTTCAAATTAATGAATCTTGAGTCATGTTAAAAAGAAAACAAAATTTGGGTGAATGGGTGGCTCAGTCAGTTAAGTGTCCCCCTTAGTTTTATCTAAATTTTTCAAAAAGATTTTATTTATTTGACAGACAGAGAGCATAAGTAGGCAGAGATGCAGGCAGAGAGAGAGGGGGAAGCAGGCTCCCTGCTGAGCAGAAAGCCTAATTCGGGGCTCAATCCCAGGACCCCGGGATCATGACCTGAGCTAAGGCAGAGGCTTTAACCCACTGAGCCACCCAAGTGCCCCAAGTGTCCCTTTTAATTTTAGCTCAGGTCGTGATCTCAGGGTTTTGGGATCAAGCCCCATGTAGGGCTCTGCACTCAAGAGGGAGTCTGCTGGAGATTTGCTCTTTCTCTGTCCCTCTGCCCCGCCCCCAAATAAGTAAATAAATCTTTAAAAAGAAAAGAAAGAATTACGTCTATGGAAATGGGGGTTTTTCTAAGTTTTTAATCAGGAATATGATACAAATCTATTTTACAGTTTTTAACTATAACAGGTGGAAAAGAAGAGAGTGGACTGGATGAGTGAGAAGCCCTGGGCAAGAAACCTGTAATAAGATACTCTTAAAACAAAACAGCCAGGGGCGCCTGGGTGGCTCAGTGGGTTAAAGACTCTGCCTTCGGCTCAAGTCATGATCTCAGGGTCCTGGGCTCTAGCACCCCCCCCCCCGCCCCCGCACTGGGCTCTCTGCTCAGCAGGGAGCCTGATTTCTCCTCTCTCTCTGCCTGCTTCTCTGCCTACTTGTAATCTCTGTCAAATTAATAAATAAAATCTTAAAAACAAAACAAAACATGATTTGAGAAACAAAGAAAGGCTGATTAATTAAAAAATCATTGCAGATAAGCACCCAATTCGCACTTGTCCTGACTGGATACTGTGGTAAACTAAGTTTTCAATCTTCAGACACTTGAATGGACACTAGAGTTTCTAACTGAGATGGAGAATGACTGTATGCATCTCATCTTGGATGAGTGAAGAATGCATTACCTCATGGTATCCCATTCTTCTGAAAGCTTAATGTTTTGATTTTGAACTATGTAAAGATTAGTATCCTTGAAGTGGAGGCATAAGAAGCATTCAGAGGACCAAATAGATTTAATTCTGTGAAGTCAGAGGAAAATTTTTAAAAAGAATCAGTACACTCACTTGTGTTTCCTTTATTTAATAGTTAATATTAGGCCTTATCTCGTTAAAAGAAAGTAATAAAGGAATCACTGGTGAATTGATGGATTCTGCCTATTCTTATTTGACTAGAAAGATGGTAAATTAATACGAAGAGGGAATGAAAAAAAGAGGAAAATATCTAAGTAATATTGACAAAAGAAACTATTGTATCTGATAAAGAACAATTTATCTTAGAATTAAAGTGAATGTTACAGTAGCAATAACTGAATGTCAAGAGATTTTTCAACAGTGATAACTTGTCAATATGTGTGCAGGGGGTTGGGGGGACAAAAACGAAACAACTAAATTATACAGCTGTGAAGTCAGTGACAACATCTCTCACTTAATGATTTGTTTAAAGTGTGTAAAAAAAAAAAATTGTGAGACATGTAACAATTTATAACCCAAGCAAATCATTTAACTGAAAAGCCTTTGTACTTGAGACAGAGAAATGTTTATCCATACTTTGTCTTCCTGTTTAGAGACAGTCAATACATTTCAAATGATCAGTCATTGTTATGACATTATTTTTTCTGTAATTTTTTTTTGTAATTTTTTTTTAATTTTTTAATTTTTTATAAACATATATTTTTATCCCCAGGGGTACAGGTCTTTGAATCACCAGGTTTACACATATCACAGCACTCACCAAAGCACATACCCTCCCCAATGGCCATAATCCCACCCCCTTCTCCCAAACCCCCTCCCCCCAGCAACCCTCAGTTTGTTTTGTGAGATTAAGAGTCACTTATGGTTTGTCTCCCTCCCAATCCCATCTTGTTTCATTGATTCTTCTTCAATATTTTTTAGATTTGAAGTAATGAGTAGTTGGCATACAATGTTATACTAGTTTTAGGAGTACAATGTAGCAATTGCACAAGTATATACATTATGCTATTCTCACCACAACTGCAGGAACCCTTCTGTCACCATGCAACCCTATTACAACACTGTTGACTGTATTCCCTATGCTGTGCCTTGTGTCCCTGTGCCTTGATTATTCCATAACTGGAAACCTGTATCTGACGCTCCCCATCACTTATTTTGCCCACCCCCCCACCATATAGTAGGATTCTCAGATTATGCTCATGAAATAACTTCATACAATTCATATCCTTTATTAAAATATATTAGCATAAAGTACAATAGTTATTAAGTAACTTAAATTATGTAGATTCCAATGTTCTTTTCATAATTAAAAAAGCCAGTGAAGGAAAATGCTTAGACTTATGTGCAAACTTTTAACTTAGTGGTTTTTTTTTTTGATTTTAAGATTTAATTTATCTATTTGTCAGAGAGAAAGAAAGAGCACACAAGCAGGAAGCAGGGGGAGGGACAGGCAGAGGGAGAAGTAGGCTCCCCACTGAGCCTCATGTGGGACTTGATCCTGGGCCTGGGACCATGACCTGAGCCTAAGGCAGACACTTAACTGATTGAGCCACCAAGGCATCCCTTAACGTAGTTTTTTAATAGTTTGCTTCAATAATGTAAGTTCATTTGAATATAATATTTTACCATATAATTCAATTTTCCTTTACAGATAGATTTTGAATGATTAAATATCTAGAGGAAGTGTGTTTATAGAAATACCAACTTAGAAAATTACTTAACTATAGTGCTCGCTTTGGCAGCACATATACTAGAAAATTACTTAACTATAATGAGTTCAAATTGTCTTAAGTATTTTTACTTCAATATCTGTAAGGTGGAATGAATAAAAGACCCAATTTTATAAATTCTTCTAAAATCATCTTCAAGTATTAATAATTTAGCCTTCTTCTTAATCTCTAGGAAGGCAGAGGCCATTAAAATGACAGCCCAAGAAAATGGCTTCCAGGGATGTTTGCTAAATGAAAATGATGATTGGAGGCAAAGATGACAATTTACTAAGAATCCTGTGATTGGTTATTAGGAAAGAAATCACTCATACTGAAACAGGCAACCAGGTAGGGTTTTCAAAAGTAGTATGGTTGGGTAATTAATTCTTGCAAAAAAGGGTCTGTTTTAAAGAGCCACTAAATGCTCAAGCCACACATATCCACATCAGTATTTAATGTGATATGCTTTCCATTGTAAAAATCTTCTCCCAATTTTTTTTTAAGATTATTTATTTATTTATTTATTTTTTTTAATTTTTTATTTTTGATAAACATATATTTTTATCCCCAGGGGTACAGGTCTGTGAATCAACAGGTTTACACACTTCACAGCACTCACCAAATCACATACCCTCCCCAATGTCTATAATCCCACCCCCTTCTCCCAAACCCCCTCCCCCCGGCAACCCTCAGTTTGTTTTGTGAGATTTTTTTTATTTATTTGTCAGAGAGAGAGAGGGAGCGAGAGCAAGCACAGGCAGACAGAATGGCAGGCAGAGACAGAGGGAAAAGCAGGCTCCCTGCCGAGCAAGGAGCCCGATGTGGGACTCGATCCCAGGACGCTGGGATCATGACCTGAGCCGAAGGCAGCTGCTTAACCAACTGAGCCACCCAGGCGTCCCTTTTTTAAAGATTTTATTTATTTCTTTGGCAGAGACAGATCACAAGTAGGCAGAGAGGCAGGCAGAGAGAGAGGGGGAAGCAAGCTCCCTGCTAGCAGAGAGCCAGATGTGGAGCTTGATCCCAGGACCCCGAGATCATGACCTGAGCCGAAGGTAGAGGCTTTAACCCACTGAGCGACCCAGGCACCCCAAATCTTCCCCCAATTTAAGTCTCTTCTCAGAGGAGTTCATAATTTCATTTGGGCAGGGATCTGCCATACAAAGTCAAAATTCTTTATTAAAATGATAAAAAATTAACAAACATGGTATAATCAGCAAATATTACTAATAATAGATCCATTTAGTTACTGCCAAGGACACTTCCAATTAGGTTTTTTAGTTCTCAAAACCAGTAATTATTTTATGAAGTTAGCTGGGTTAGAAAGCTATCTCTGGAGATTCAAGTGGATCTGCATATGCAATTTATTCTATTTACAGATTTTATATAGTCTGTATAAAATAGTTATAGCACTGGGGAAATAGATTTAAATAAATATTAATTTTTTTACTATATTCCCTCCCACAAAAAAGAAAAAAAAGAAAGAAAAGAAAAAAAGAAAGTAAGTAGTAATGTTAGAACCATAGGAAACTGAAGCAATTTTAAAACTCGATTAGACAAATTTAAATGAATGCCCATTGGGGCACCTGAGTGGCTCTGTGGGTTAAAGCCTCTGCCTTCCGCTCAGGTCATGATCCCGGGGTCCTGGGATCGAGCCCCACATCGGGCTCTCTCCTTGGCAGGGAGCCTGCTTCCTCCTCTCTCTCTGACTGCCTCTCTGCCTACTTGTGATCTATGTCAAATAAATAAATAAAATCTTAAAAAAAAAATAAATGAATGCCCATTTACTTTCTTTAAACTTTAATGAATCTATATTTCAACACAATTGAATCACCTCTGACCTAAAAAACAAAATATTTATACAAAGTAGTTATTGGCTTACACACCAAATATATACTGTCTAGGGCAATATAAAATAAATATATGTATTTGCCAGATAACATTTCAACTTAAATGAATAACTGCTTTAACTCTAAAACTCTGAATGTACTTTGCTAGAAATTATGCAAAATATGAATAATATGATTCTGAATAGGTTTCGATTAGGGTCTGGTTCAAACACTTTAAAAGATGACTTGGATTTGATGAAACAATTAGCTTTCGCATTTGGCACATAAATAGGAAATTGCTAAGGGGGCAAAGAAAGTTTGGAAATGAAATATATATATCCACTGCTATTTTACAAGGAAATATCTAAGTAAATGTTGTATGTATAAAAACCACATGTTTGGGTCATCTGGGTGGCTCAGTTGGTTAAGCATCTGCTTTTGGCTCAGGTCATGATAACAAAGTCCTAGGATCAAGTCTTGCATTGGGCACCTTGCTCAGCAGGAAGCCTGCTTCTCCCTCTGTCTCTGCAGCTCCCCGGGCTCATGCTCTCTCGCTCTCTCTCTCTTTCTCTCTCTCATATAAGTAAATAAAAATCAAGCTAAACAAAACAAAACAAACAAAAACAAAAACAAAATACATGTTCTAAAGAAAAATAACATGGAGAGGTCCTCCCAAAATAAAGATGGCTGATTATTGGTAGAGGAAAGACATGTATGAAGAGAGAAGAGAAAAGGCTCTGTACTTCACTTACTACTTCTGTATACCATACAGCATACCCATCACCCTCTCCAGTATTTGAGACACCTATGAAAATTATACATCTGGGGCTTAAAAGTTATTCTACTATAATTTACCACTACAACCAAGGACTCTTAGAGCAAGAAAAATCTTAAGGGACAAAAATTTTTCTCAAATTTATACAGGAATTTACAGTTTGCAAAGTACTTTCACAAATATTAACTTATTTTAGTCTTCACTGAGTCTGAGAAGGGCAAATATGCAAAGGGATATTACTTGGCTTGAGCTGCAAATCTTGAAAGTTAATATGAACATCATAATTACTTAACTAATGCAGACTACTTTCCTTGCCTGGTTTGCAGATCATCCCTCAAAAAGATCCAAACATTTGGTGAGAAGGAAAAGAGGTTACATCATTCACCTAAATACACAAAGAAAGCTGGCCTTCAAACAGAGAATCTGATTGCTACTTTCCTCAATGTATATTATTTTAAGAACAGTAGGATAAAATGAAATTGTTAGAAATCTCTCTTTTTAGAAACATTGCACAAAATATTCCTAAGACAGAGAGAATATAAAACTATTTTTGCTTTTTTTTTTACATTAAAAAAATTTCATTGATACATAGTACATGTCAATTGTCAGTGGGTGAGAGAAACACAAGGTCAAGGAGGTATCTGGAGTGCTACACTTGGCTGGGCCACAATAATGGATGCAGGGGTTGATTTTGTGCTGCCTTTTTTTTTTTTTTTTTTTTTTTTTGGGTAGTAAAGGCCTTTAGGCTATCCCTTCAAGAGGTATACCACTTCTTTCATATATTATAATGATGCCTATGAATGAACTAACTCTAGAAGAGTTACTATGTATGGTGGCATAGGGAGCAGGAATATAACTGAGAATGCAGAAGAAATTACTTAGGCATCATTAAATTTAACAACATGAAAGCAGATTTAGAAATAGAAAATGTGCATGATTAAATGTGCATGGTGTCCAATACCCGAGATAAACACAAACTTCCTATTTTGTACTGAGTATACCCTTGTTCTCTGACCAGTTTTATTTCCTTGGCTCATCCTGTCATCCTACACCTAAGAAGTCCTGTGGGAGAGTCAAATTAGTGAAGTATCTAGCAACAATTTGTTTAGAAAGTCAATTGCTTATTCTTATGTAGTCCAGAAAAGAGACAGAAATACTATCTACATTCCTCTTCAATACAAGAAGGGCATTTATCTTCAAAATGCAAGAAGAGCATTTATAAGCCAATATATGGAAAAGCCAAAAATTTCTGTTTATATACTAAACCCATATTTTTATAATGTTCCCAACTTTTCCCTTGCGTTTTCTGGAAATCCCTAAAAGACTTTTTACATGTAATACAAAACCCAATCACTTCAGGCTTTGTGCCATTCCTTTCTTATTCCAGCTTCCATCAAAGAAACAGTTCCCTGAAGATTGTGTACACTGTGGGGAAATTTTACAAGAATCAGAATTATGTAACTGAAAGCATGTGAAGCAAATACCAATGTACAAAATTTGCAATGAAGTACGACTAAAAGGGAAAAAAATCCCACGAATGGTGTGATACTAGGCATCAATTTATTTTTGTTCAGTCTTGTAATTTCAGGCCCTGAGGTATTTTTTTTTTTATTCTCTTTATATAACACAAATACTTCTGGATAAATGACCTCTCTTCCTATTTGTAACTTCGTACACGTGCTTCTAGTGTTCTACTACCTAGTTACAGAAAATATTCCAATCATAGCTTCTAAAGTGTTAGAAAAAAGCTTAATCTAGAGAATAAAACTGTTCTTTCTTGGGTTAAGGAAGAATTGATGCTTGATCTCTCCTAGATAAAAATTAGAGTTTATGAGGCATTTCTCTTGCTAGGTTTCACTGTTTGTCACTCACTATGCTAATCAACTTGCACACAATATGTTTTTAAAAATGCACAATTCCCTGCAGGATGAGAATATTCTTATCATTTTTACAAAAGCTTAAAGTGAAGATTAGAGTTCTTAAACAGCTTGTCCTATAGGAAGCAACTATTCAGCAACAGAGCTACGTTCTGAATTCATGCGATCCAAAGTCGCTTTCTTGTTCCAGCATCCTATGGCCTTGGAAATGGTCGCTCACAACCAAGTGTGTCAGGCTGACAGGGTGAAGGGGCTAAAATTCAGGCTCTATTCCTTTTGCAACTGCTTCTGCAGTGACATAGAAGTCAGTCTGTTCGATAAAGGGGACTTTTTCCCTAGTTCACACACAAATACTGTACAAGCTGGTGGATTTTCTGGTAAGATGTCACTTCCACTAATCTCAAAAGTATCCCTGCTTTCCTACTCCATCCACTGTGAGTACAGAAAGTGAAGCTACAATTTACCCCTGATACTCAACCATATTTGCCATGATATATTGTTATCTGAGTATCAACTCAGGGCTTCATAAAGATAAGGACTGATGCAATCTCTAGAATTGAGAGCTACCTGTATTTTATTAAATATTTAGCTCAGGAATAATGAATATATAATAAGCTGCAAATAAATGTGTCCATTCCTTCCTAAAACTATACATTCCTTAAAAACTTAATGGTGCCAAATATCTCAAAGCCTTGAGTTCTTTTAAAGGACCATTGGTTGGGGCGTGTGCACAGAAGGGGCACAGATGGATGAATTGACCCAGTGGCTCTCAGGCTGAGACAGCTGAATGTTCAATGGCGTACTTATAGACCACATTAACTTCTTGGCAAGTGCTGTTGCTGCACATGTGGGTGGTCCATTGCTGAATATGAATGTGCTGAATATCATTTAGGCAGGGAGCAAAAGGTGTTCAAGAGAGTTGGAGAGGAGCCCAGAAGGTACGCTGTTTATCTTCTAGGAACATTTATTTTCTCCAAAACATATAACTTGAATTAATAAAGTGGATTTATATGTGAATAAAGGAAACTGGTTATTGAAACCGAATTACCATGCCTCTCTAAGAATAGCTAAAAGATCTGTGAATATGACTCCTAGCACACACACACAAAAAAGATTCTAACACAAATAACTGTTCTTACCATATTGCTAAGAGGCACTGCTCTGGATCTGACTGCAAAGCGGGTATCTCCCTACGGTCAGATTCTGAAGCTTCTAGCAACTGCCATATTGGAGTTCTTTTAAAATAGACAAAGTTCATAAGAATGAGGAAAGAAGGGGCTTTCTTGAGTTATTCTTACTTAAGTAATGTAAAACTGTAAGACTTTGGTTTTATCCTCAGGTCTAAAACCTGAAAAGAATTTATAAAAAGAAAACCTTTACTGACTTTTTCAATTTAAGGCTCTGTCAAAAAATCTCTCTTGAAAAAAGACGATGGATCAGGTGGTGAGCCATCATCTGTGGAATCTCTCCTGACCACTTTCAGTCTGGTTTTTGGCATGACTTTGGAACAAGTTTTGCACTGTTCTCATCCATTAATCATCCCTTCAGGGTGATAAACAGAGGCCAGGTGCTTAAATAGACACTTGGAAATTTGGGAATTGGCTTTGATTCCATTGAACTAAAAAGCCCTTTGGTTCTTCCAAAGATTGGTTTTATTACCACCCAATAGCTCCTGAAAAATCCAACTGTACTAAGAACTAAAGAGATCCTTTTTTAAGGGCCTATTATTTTCTTAGGGATAGAAATACTAAACAAATAACATTCATATACATATGTGTCATTTCTACATTTGGGCTTCTTTGTTTTATTCTTTTCTAGTTAGTGAAATTATGAGAACTCTTATCTCTCAGGGGAAGCTATCTGTGATTTCAGACTGTTTCTTACCCTCTGAAAACTTGATCTAATGCCTTACTGAAATAATATCAGGAATCTGTGAGAAGTAGTTTCGGAATCCGACAGGCTAACGTTGTTAGGTTATCTCTGTCTTCCCTTCATTCTACCCAACAGTCACAGTTTTGCTTTAACCCTCCACAAATCTAAAAATCTGATTTACACCACTCTCACCTAACTTTTATGTATGACCTTTGTTACCAACATATTAGGTCATTCTGTATTCTTAATGTAACAGCCTCTATCTCTTAAAGTAAGGGACATAACTGAAAAAAGATGATAGTGGTTATCATGGGGAGGGGAAATCTGTGAAGATAACCAGTTCAGTGTCTCCATCTAAAGAAGAGTAATTTAAAGGTTAGTGGGGGGAAAAGGAACAAAGGATTTTTGAAATACAATCAGTTTTTTTAAAATGACCTTAAATATATTAACATGATATGGATTAGGAAAATTGTATCCATAAAAACATTAAATAGAACAAGCACCTTAATGTTATAAAGTACATCCTATTCTCAACCCTACCTTAGTTGGTAAATACCACTTATTTATTTGGTAACACTTAACTGAGGTATAAGTTACATAAAATAAAATGCACATATTTTAAGTAGAGATTTTGATGAGTTGGGAAAAATATGTTATTACTAGGTAATCACCATCCCAGTCAAGATATAGGAAATTTCCATCACTGCAGTAAGTTACCTCCTGCCGCTTTGTAATTAATCATTTCTACTCTGTCTCAGCCAAACAAGAACCTAGTTTCTCTTATTAAAGGTAATTTTGCCTATTTAGGAAATTTGTATAAATGGAATCATAAATAATGCACCTTTTGTGTCAGGTTCTGACAGAAACATATTGAGTGAGTTTTTGAAATCCATCCATCCCTATATTGTGTTTACCAGTAATTTTTAACTATTTTTCCATTTTTATTACTGAGTATAATTCCATTCCATGAGTAGATCACAAGTTGTCTATCCATTCACTTGTAGGTGGATATTTGAATTGTTTCTAGTTAGAGGCAATTACAAGTATAGCTGCTATTAAAATTTGTGCATAGGGGTGTCTAGGTGGCTCAGTTGGTTAATTGTCTGCCTCTGGTTAAGGTTATGGTCCCAGGGTCCTGGGATCAAGGCCCAAATCAGGCTCGCTGCTCAATGGGGAGTCTGTTTCTCCCTCTCCCCACTTCCTGGTCATGCTCTTCCTCTCTTTCTTAGATAGACAGATAGACAGATAGATAGATAGATAGGTAGATAGATGACAGATAAATAAAATCTTTAGATTTTCTTTTTTTAAAATTAAGTTTGTGCATAATTTTTATATAGGCATGCCTTCATTTCTGTTGGGTAGTCGTCTAGGAATTGAATTGCCAGATTATTTGGTAAATGCATGTTTAAATTTGAGAGGCAGATGAACTATTTTCAAAAAAGTCATCTCATTTGACATTCCCAGAAGCAGTGTGTGATAATTTCAGTTACTCTACTACCTCATCAACACTTGGTATTGTTAGTCTTTCTAACTTTAGCCATTATAATGTGTGTGTAGTATTATCTCATTGTGGTTTAAATTTCATTTCCCTGGTAACTAATGATAGCAACCAGTTTTTGTACAGTTATTGGTCAAGTATATGCTCCTTTGTGCAGTGTCCATTCAAGTTTCCTTTTTGTTAATTTTTAATGGGACTATTTGTTTTATTATTGAGTTTTAAGAATTACTTATATACTCTGAATACAAATCTTTTGTCACATCATTTCTTCTAGCCTGTGCCTTGCCTTTTTATTTCCTAATGATGTCTTTTGAAGAGCAGAAAGTTTTAATGACCTCTGATGTATTATTCTTTAATGACTGGTGCTTTTATTTGTTTATTTTCTAAGAAATCTTTGCCAATCCCAAATTTGCATAGATTTTCTTCTATGTTTTTTTCTAGAATTCTACAGTTTTAGTTTCCTATGTTCACATCTACAGTCTACCTTAAAGTAATCTTGTGGACAATGTAAGGTATTGTTTATGACTTATTTTTTCCAATATGGATATCAGTTCCAGCACAATTTATCCAGAAAACTATCAGTTCTGCAATGGATTATGCCAGTGATTTTGAAAAGCTCAGTTGACCTTACGTGTATCATATATGCAACCACTGAAGCCTATTTCTTCACTCTCTATCTTGTCTGATTAATCCTTCCTTGTGTTTATACAAAACCCACACTATTTTGATAATTGTGATTTTACAGTAAGCCTTGAAATCATGTACTGTGAGACCTCTAACTTTTTTCTTTTTCCCCAAAAGAGATCTAACTATTGTTGGACCTTGGTTTTCCAACTAAAAACTAGAGTAAGATTTTCAATTTCTACAAAAAAAAATAAATAAATAAAGACCAAAAAAAGAAAATGCTGGGAATTTTGTTGGGATTGCATTGAATATATAGATCAATTTGGATCAAATTGGATCAATAAGCATCAAAATAATATTGATTCTTCCATTCCATGAATGTGGTGTATTTCTCCATTTCCTTAGGTCTTGTTTCAGTTCACTGGGAATTTTTCTTTTTTTCAACGTATATTTTGTGCATATTTTATTAAACATTCATATTTTGATGTCATCAGAAATGGTGTTTTCCCCATTTTCATTTCAAATTCTTATAGCTATTATACAAAAATGATTGTTTTACATTGTATTTTTATACAGAAATATGACTGATTTTGCAACCTATGCTATCACTATTTTATTAATTTAAGTAGGATTATCCACAAAAATAGCCATGTGATTTGAGAATAAAATTATTTTTACTACTTCTTTTCTGGTTTTTATGCATTTTATTTACTTTTCTTGTGTTAATGCAGTGGTAGAGACCTGCAGTGCAATATTTGTGGAGGATGAGTATTTTTTTTTTAAGATTGTATTTATTTATTTGACACAGAGAGAGAAATCACAAGTAGGCAGAGCATTTTTTTAAAGATTTTATTTATTTGAGAGAAAGAGAGAGAGAGTAAGCACAAGGAGTCGGATAGGGGCAGAGGGAGAGGGAGAAGCAGACTTTGCGCTGAGCAGGGAGCCCAACATGGAGCTCAATCCCAGGACCCTCGAATCAAGACCTGAGCTGAAGGCAGATGCTTTACCAACTGAGCCACCCAGCTGCCCCAAGAGTAAGTATTTTTGTCTGACTCCCAATCTTGGAAGGAAAATGTTTAGTCAGCATATTATATAGCTTAGAACTCATTCCCTGTGCACATGAAATAATGTATGGTTTATAACTTAGGGTATAATGACCTATAAATGTTAATTAGTTTAATTTTCTTGATAATATAGCTCAGATCTTCTAAAACATCAGTGATTTTTCTGGGTACATAGTCTATCACTTATTCATAAATAGATGTTAAAATCTTCAGCTGTAATTATGGAACAGTCTATTTCTCCTGGCACTTTTGTATTTATTAATTTTGCAGCTCTATTATTAGACACAAACACATATTTAGAACTGTTACATCTTTCTGTAAATTCCTCTTTTATGATTTTTAAATGTCCTTCTGTAACTCACAACTTTTCTATGTCTTTAAGTCTACTTTGTCTGATAATAATACAATACAAGCTTTCTTGTCTGCTGTTTGCATGTTGCTTGTTGTGTTCCACCATTCTTTCCCTTTCCGCTTCTTTGTGTCTTTGTATGTAACCTGTGCTTCTTATGGACAGTAGGATACATCTTATAAATAACTTTTTTTTTTTAAATCCCGTCCTGTGATTTCTGATAACTAACTGGAGTGTTAAATTCATTTACATTTAATGTAATTATTGGTATCATTGGGTTAAAATCTACAATCCTATTCTTCATTTTATTTGTCCTTTTGATGTTTCTATTGTTCACATATTGCTCTTTTCCTATAATATTTTGAGTAAAATCAAGTACATTTTAATTCCTTTGATGTATCCCTTTTAAAAAAATTTTAGAAGTTTCTGTATGACTAAAACTGTGCAACTTTAACTTATTGATTCAGTTTATAGATTCAGTTTACAGATGTAATTAAAAAATTACATCACTTATATATCACATTTCACATTTCATAATTCTCTGAGTTCCCTATTCACTTCTTACTTCACAAATGTTATAAATTTATAACCATATAATTCAAATTATTCCCATCATTTATGCTATTGTTGTGGTATTTTAGTTCTAAATATATTATAAACCTTAATTTAATAATGTGATTACTTTTGCTTCAAATCAAGGATTGACAGACTTTTCCTTAAAGGGCTAGAGTGTAAATACATTTAGGCTTATGAGCTATAGGATTGTTGTTACTACCATGCACTCACCTCTCCTACTGTAGCATGAAAGTAGCCATAGTCAGTATGAACAAGTGTGGAAGGCTATATTCCAATTAATCTTTATTTACAAAAAAAACAGTTGGCTGGTCTCCAAGCTGTAGTTTTCTAACCATTGTTTGTATGGCTGGTTATTATGGAAATTAAAAGAAAAAAAAGAAAGATAATCTTTTTATCTTTACTTATTTCCTGGATCTGATCCTCCTCATTTCATTTTTTCCCAGCTTTACTGAGATATAATTGGTCTACAAAAAAACTGCACATGATTAATATATGCAGTTTGGTAATTTTGGACACACTATACCTTGTGTTAACATAACCATAACCCAGGTAATAAACACCCATCACTTTCAAAAGTTTCTCTGTGTGAGCATGTTTGCATGAGTATGTGTACGGGTGTTTGAGTGTGTGTGTTAAGAGCCCAGAAATGAACTCACTCACATGTGTCAACTGATCTTTGTCAAGAATACATTATAAGAAGATAGTCTCTTCAATAAATGGTGTTGAGAAAACTGGATATCCACATCCCGAAGAATGAAAATTGAACCCTTGTCTATCACCATACATAATGAACTCAGAATGGATTAAAGATTTAAATGTAAGGTCTGAAGCCATAAAATTCCTAGAAGAAACAGGAGGAAAGACTCTATTTCTTTTTATAGATTCTGGTATCCACTGATAACCTTTCCCTTTATTAGGAAGAGTATCCTTTGGCATATTTTGTGGTACAGTTTTGCTAACTACTAATTCTCTAGCTTTCATTGTTCAGAAAAATATAGTTGATGTTAATTTTTAAAGTATGTTTTCACTGGGTATAAAATTATAAACTGACAGTATTTTAAAGAATTTTGAAGATTTAGAGATGTTTTTTCATTGTCTTCCAGCCCACACTGTTTCTAATGACAAGGTAACTGCCACGCATATCATCAGAGTATCGTTTTTTATTTTGTCTGCTTTGAAAATTTTCTGTCTGGTTTTCTGCAGTTCAATTAGCGTGTACCTAGGTGTGGTTTTCTCTTTATTTTTCTTGCTTTCTGTACTGTGATATGCTTGGATCTGTGGCTTTGAAGAATTTATTTTTTTGTCCTATTCTCATCCTCTTTTTTTAGAACTTCAATCACATCCATTTTAAACCATTTTATATCATCCCCCCAAGTTCTTAATCTCTTTTCTTTAGTCTTCATTTCTTTTTCTATCAGATTGTATCAGCTCTTTCAATTTGTCTTCGATTTCTCTGACCCCTCTGACTTTTCCAGTATGCTGTTAAGCCCAATCAGGTAATTTTTTCGTTTCAATTATTGTACAGTTTTAGTTGCAGAATTTGCATTTAGTTCTTTATTAGAGGGGTTTTTCCTCCTCTGCTGAAATTTCTTATTCATTTGCTCATAAATATAGCATTTATCTTTAAATCTTAGAACATATTTTCCTTGAATACTTTGAAATTATTAGTAAAAGCTAGTTATTGCTATACTCAATATTTAGGCTACCTCAGAGCTCCTTTTTAATAGACCACTGTTATTCTTAACTCAGAGTAACATTTTCCTATTTTCTTTACATGTCAACAATTTTTATTGTTTATTGAGCATTACAGTAATAAATTGTAATTGTTATTACTACACTGTTAGTGATAAATATAACATTACATACTATATAACATTAAATATTACAGATAACTGGACTATGTTCTCTTCCTCTGAAGACTGTTGTGTTTATTCTACTGGGTAATTCAGTTACCTGCCAACAACCTGATACTTTTGTATGCTACCTTTTTATATTTTATTGGGGTGAGATCAGTGGAGAACCTAGAGTGTTTCCCAAGTTAGAATCTTCTAACTTAGTGGGATTCGACTTCTAAATTCTGCCTGCCCAGGAATCTTATCAGGGCTTGGTGTTCAGCTTTGCCAGGGAGTATCTAGACGAGGCCCTTCTCAAGCATGACCCTTATTTCCTAAGGCTTAATCCTTCTGATATCTCACCAGGATGTCTGGACTTTTAAGGAGGTGTATATTATTTTGCTGAAATCCTAGCTTCCTCTGGCACTGCTTGAATTCTACTACCACTTTTCTGCTCTAAACCCAAATAGAAAATGCTAAGCCTCATATAGTTTCACCTTGCCTCTGTAACCCAATCCTCAGGTAAAGACTATAGTAAACAGTAAAAAGGCTGATCCTACTCATTTTTACCAGGTCACTTTCAAGAGTTTAGCAAAGCTAAATCACAATGCTCAATGATTTAAAAGATGTGTTATATATATACAACTTCTATATATATATAACAGATTAATATCAATCTTCTATAAAACAGATTAAAATGTCACCTCTGCAACAACATGGATGGACCTAGTGGGGATAGAACTAAATGAAATAAGTCAGAGAAAGACAAATGCCAAATGATTTCCCTCATATGTAGAATTTAAGAAATTAAACAAACAAAAAAGGATAAACAAAAAACCAGACTCTTAAATATGCAGAACAAACTGGCGGTTGCCAGAGAAGAGGTGGGCAGGGGGATAAGTGAAATATATTAAGAATGCAATAATTGTGATGAGCAATGAGAAATGAACAGAATTGTTAAATCATTAACTGTACACCTGCAACTAATATAACACTATATATTAATTATCCTTAATCTTATAAAAGTAGGAATTTTTAAAGACACGGGTTGTATAGTGTGTGTATTTTAAAGACATGGTTACTGTAAGGCTAAGTATATGATATTGCTTAAATTAGAAATAAAAGAAAATTAGTATAAAGAAAAGAACTGACAAATATTCTAAAACATATAAACAGAGTCAAAAAGTGGCCCAAAACTTTAAAGTCTAATTTAAATAATGTGTTTAATTTAACCTGGATGAAAATTCATATATGAACTTTAAACTTTAAATATTTTTCTTCTCCTAAGATTTCATTCAGTCTTTCCTTCCTTCCTTCCTTCCCTCCAAAGTGTTCATTAGTAGTATACACTGTTCTAGGAACTCATCCAGGTGCTGGGGGGAGGACTTCTATTTATACTTTTGCTTCTCTTCTCCCATCTCTTAAAATTTCACTTTATATTTGTATTCTCTATTGCTGTTTTTTTTTTTTTAAGTTTGCCATGTTCTCTGGGCTGATCTCATTCTTTTTTTTATTATTTTTTTATTTTTTATAAACATTTAATATATTTTTATCCCCAGGGGTACAGGTCTGTGAATCGCCAGGTTTACACACTTCACAGCACTCACCAAAGCACATACCCTCCGCAATGTCCATAACCCCACCCCTCTCTTCCAACCCCCCTCCCCAGCAACCCTCAGTTTTTTTGTGAGATTAAGAGTCACTTATGGTTTGTCTCCCTCCCAAACCCATCTTGTTTCATTTATTCTTCTCCTACCCACTTAAGCCCCCATGTTGCATCACCACTTCCTCACATCAGGGAGATAATGAGATATCACCTCACACCAGTCAGAATGGCTTAAATGAACAAGTCAGGAAATGATAGATGCTGGCGAGGATGGGGAGAAAGGGGAACCCTCCTACACTGTTGGTGGGAATGCAGGCTGGTGCAACCACTCTGGAAAACAGCATGGAGGTTCCTCAAAATGTTGAAAATAAAACTGCCCTATGACCCAGCAATTGCACCACTGGGTATTTGCCCTAAAGATATAAACATAGTGATCCGAAGGGGCATGTGCACCTGAATGTTTATAGCAGCAATGTCCACAATAGCCAAACTATGGAAATAACCTAGGTGTCCATCAACAGATGAATGGATAAAGAAGATGTGGTATATATACACAATGGAATACTATGCAACCATCAAAAGAAATGAAATCTTGCCATTTGCGACAACGTGGATGGAACTAGAGCGTATCATGCTTAGCGAAATAAGTCAAGTGGAGAAAGACAACTATCATATGATCTATTGCTGCTTTTTGGGAAGGTTTCTAAACCAGATATTCCAGCTAACCTACTTATTCTTTGACTGTGTCTATTCTGGATATTTAGGCTAGTCATTTACTTATTTATTTTAACAATTACATTTTTTATATCCATAATCACCAAGTAGTTTTTCTTCACTGCTAGTTTTCTTCCTTCTATTTCTTATATCATCCCTGCTTTTTCTGAAGATGTTGTTTTGTGGTATTTAGCATTTTTTCTTACACTTATTTGTGGCATTCAGCATTGTTTCTTATTACTCTCATCATTGCAAAATGAATTTTTTTTTCTTTCATATTAACTTTGTTTTTGATTTTGCATATTGTTTTCCACAGAAGTCCCCTAACTACCTTGTCTGATATCACCTATAAAGATGAAATAGCCTAGTTGCTTGTTTGTGCACCTCCTGGGAGAGTGGAGGTGTGCTTCAGGACAGAGAGATACTGCTTTCAGCATCAGTCCCATAATTCTCTATCTTTCCAACCTGATCCTCCTCAGGGAATTTATCTCCCCAGTATTTCCAGTTTCCAATACTTCAATTCCAGCCAGCCATCTTGGCTGACTTCATTCTACACTGTCTACCCCTGCCAGGCTCCAGTTCTCTTTCTCAATTTTCCCTCTAGTGTTTCAAGTGAGAGTCTGCTTTTTTGCCCTATGATAATGTCAGGTAATAATCCATCTAAAATAATATACGAAGGAAGAAAAAAATAACACCTTCCCCCCCTAAAATACAAAGTCTTCTATCAGATTAGCTCCAAAATGTCACTGGCTTCTACTCCAGCCTGATTGTCTCATCACTCAACTGTTCTTGTCCGGAGCTCAGGTGTGTATTGATTACTGACAATATTTCCGCAATCAGTCATCCTTCCTCCCCTACTTTTTTGGGCGGTATTGTCATTGTTATGTTACCAAGATAGAAAGCAGTAAGAGTTTGCTTACCTATGGCTAAATCCAAAAATCCATGTATGTTAAACTTGTTATGATCATACCATTTTGCTTTTAAAGCACTGTTACACTGATTAACTTAATTGGTACTCCTAAAATTATATTTTATGGGAAGCAGGTATTCCATTCTACAGATAAAGGAGCCATGGCCACAGAGAGTTCCATGGCCTACACACAAATTGAACTGTTAGACATTGTTAACATCTGTCAGGCAATGAAGAACTATCTTTATATAGTTACCAAGAAGGAAAGACAGTCACACTTACAATATATTATCCAGAAATCTTCATGCAGACCATGAGTCTTTATTTTCTTTGCTCCTGGCTATAATCTGATACAGTGATTTCTGACACAGTATGGTATTTATGATTACAGCAGGCTGTCTGCACGGACTACCTGCATGGACCCCATAACAAAATACCACAACATAGATGGCTTTCACAACCAGCCATTTATTTTCTCACAGTTCTGGTGGATGGTAGTCCAAGATTAAGGCACCAGCACAGCCAGTTTCTGGTGATTGCTCTCTTCCTAACTTATAGATGGCCCTCTTCTTGGTGTGTTTGCACATGGCATGAAACAGCAAGGGAGCAAGGTCTCTGGTATCTCTTCTTATGGAGGTACTGTAATACCATTATGAGGACTCTACCTTCATGACCTCATCTAAACCTACTGATTTCCCAAAATCCTCATCTCCAAATACTATCACACTGGGACAGTGTATATATATATATGGGGGAAGGGGAGATGCAACATATGAAGTTTTGAAGGAAACAATTCAATCTATAGCTCAAGTCACCCCTAGTTTGGGTCTTATATCCCACTTCTAATTGCATGTAGATGTTTACCTCTTTCTTTTCTGATTCCAAGATGTGATCAACTTACTCTCTCTAGGTCTGTCTCTCAGCTATGCTTTCCTTCTTTTACCCAGGGCCAAATTTTCTGACTTTGATGTTTAACTCTTTCAAATCTACTTTAATTTTAATAAATTCAGTTAATTTCCATTCTTATCAAATTCTTTACACCCTAAAGAAAACAAAACAAATTTAGCTTGGACTTTATCTCTCTGGTCTACTAGACCAGATAGTGTGTTATAGTGAATAATGATATGTGTCATTCAGAAATTAGTGCATCAGATGAGAAGAACAGCTTTCTTAGTTTGTCTACATTTTAAACTATCTATGATAAATGAAATGTAAATGCATGAAATCTATCTTAAATTGCTCTGTTACATTGCCATGTTTTATTTTGGGGTCCAACAATAGGCTTTGGATGACCATACTGCTTTGAATCTTTCATTGGAGGAATTACATGATTTTATAATGAAGAAAATGAGTAATGAGAAAATTTAAGAAAGCATTAAACTTCTACATCAAATACAGTAAAAATTTTAATTGAAGCTTTTCATTAAATATAATGTGAAATACAGATTACCTGTCAAGTGTTTACTAGAGGAAAAAAATAAAATGTGTCTAAAATATTGTGTAAATTAGATCCTAGACTAATTTTGGTACAGTTTTTGCTTACTGATGGTGTTGACTTCCTTAATTAGTATTCCCATTTTTATTTCTACTTTTTCAGATTCATCATAGACTCACCTACATTTTATCTAGCTTAATTATTAAAAAATTCCCTTAGCACCACTAATAAAAGAGTCACTGAGGTGTGTCAAGAAGAGCTTGAATTTACAATTAGAAGACATACATTTTATTTTGGGCTTCCTGAGCCTTTGTCAGCCAAATCTGTCAAAGGAGGGTGATACCACTGCTTTCACACAATTCGCAGGATTGTTTGAGATGAAAAAGATATAAGTGGAATCAATTTACACACTGTAGAATGCTACACATTAGGAGTTGTTAAAATATATGATGCAATTTCTGCTCTTTAAAAAAATAGCTAAATCTCATAATCTGGCGGAAACATTGGGATCTACTAGTTTATCTATTATGATAAATAAAACTTTAATAAATTTAATAAAATTCTGCCCTGAAAAATAATTGATTTTACAGGCAAGTTTTTTGCCTTTTAGAGTTATTACAGGAACTTTTTTTTAAAGATTTATTTATTTATTTAAGAGAGAAATATATACAGAGATACAAAGGGTAAGCACACATGGGCACACGGGGAGGAGAGGTGCAGGAAGGAGGAGAGAAATTTCAAGCAGACTACACCAAGGAGCCAGAGGTGGGGTTTGGTCTCATGACCCTGGGATCATGACCTGAGCCAAAACCAAGTCAGACACTTAACTGACTGAGCCTTGCAGGTACCCCAGCTTGTCATAGGAAATTGTGCTAGATATTTTTCCAATTTCATTTGCTCTTACTTCTGATAATTGTTAATGATTTATCCATAATCTTATGTTGCTCATTTTTAGATATTCATAAGAAATTAAGTATCTGGCTGAATAAAACAAACATATGCATTGCCAGAGAATAAAATATGTTTTCATTTGGATGGTATATAATTCAATCTGACATTAGGAAACAAGAATAGAATATTTTGATATTTTAATTTGGAGTCAAATCTGATTTGGTTGTTATTTCCTTCTCTTCATTCTCTAAAACTAAGCAAAGCAAGAGTCATCCGACAGTATTTTCTCCTGTCTCAGGCAACATTATAGCTCCCAGTCAACCTGAATTTCTTTGTGTTCACTGAGTGATAACATGTACTCCCTTTCACAAAACTGTCTCATCTTTGCTTTATTTGCTTTCTAGAATCAAATTTTAGTTCTGTATCTGATCTGCTGTTGCTGAACATGGATAAAATAGTAGTAGTAATACATAAATCTGAACATTGTAATATATCAAAAGGAAAACTATGCATAATCCTAGTAGAAATATTTCTAAACTAGAGGTAAAAATAACAATCACAGGCAAATTTTTGCTTGGTAAAACCCTATTTTCCATGTTTATTGAAAGATATTAAATTGAAGGATTTCTTTAAATATTGCCATAGATAAATCAGTTAGTTACCTTTATATGTAGGCTCTTAAAAAAAAAAAAATACTCCTTGTGGCAGAAAATGCTGGTATTTGTGGCAGAGAAACCCTAAACTAACTTCCAGTGATTCCTACCTCTGGTTTTCATTTCTTTGTGTATAAGTCTTTCGTAATGAAAGTGGGAAGAAACTGATGGGATGTCACTTTAGTAATTATGCTACAATATAAGAATTCCATCTTAGCTGAGCTGAGCTAGAGATTCTTCTTGCTGGCCTGATGATGTAGACATCCATGATGGGAAGCCCACATGATCGAGAACTATGAGTGATCTCTAGGACATGCAGGTATCTTCTAGGACATGAAAGTGGCCTCAGCCAACAATGAGTAAAACACTTGGGTCCTCTATCATGCAACCATAAGGAAATTAATTCTTTCAATAACCTTAATAAGTTTGGACATGATTCAACTTCCTGTCTGAAGGTGAGCCTCCAGATAAGAACATTCAGCCAACACTTTGATCACAGCCTTGTGAGACCCAACAGAGGATCTAGCTAAGCCATGTCCAGACTCCTGGCACAGAAATAGATTATAAATGTATGCTGTTTCAAGATGCTCAGTTTGTAGTAGTGGGTTAGTCAGCAGTAAGTAACACAATACTCTCAATTCCATTGCTCATCAGTAGAATATCTTATGAAGTCTCTGATTACACATATTATTCTTGTCTTTCAAATTATTCTAAGACCCCAATGGCCATGGTTCCTAAAAAGCTGCCTATCAGTAATGGTGTTAAATGTTACAGTGATGAAACCTAGATTTTCCTTGAAAATCTCCATTTAATTTCATTGCAATATTTTCAATTAAGGCAATTTAAAATATGTATGGGCAAGTGTGATATAATCTTAGAATAAAATCTGTACCCCACAGCCTTTATTGCAGATGTACCAGTAGGACTGAGTTGTCTCCAACATTTGCAAGCAGAAAAGGTATCTAAAAAATACTACTTTTTAAAGAAGCTTCCTTAAAAAGAGGTAATTCAATGAAATATAGAGGTAAAGCTGGGACTTCAGTAGCCATAAGGGCTCTAAGGTGTGCCATCTATTGATGATGACTGAGCAGTAAGATGGAAGAAACCTGAATCCCTGAAGACTGTGGAAGAGACATTATGTTAGTTTCCAAAATGAAACTTCAAGGTTTAACTGGAGCATAATAATTTTCTATCTTGCTCAAAATATGGTTACTTGGAGTTTTACTGAAACTTTCAGATACCTGAACAGTAATAACATACATAATTAATTTGTGAATTATAATATACTATTACAATATACACATCTCTAGTTGGCTGAGGGGCAAGGTCCAAAATGACCCTAGTAAAGTCATATACAAGGGTCACCATAATCTAGTAGAAGAATACACAAAGGGCTAGTATTTGAGAATAAAGTCGTATGTTAACAAAAGCCGAGTTTTGAAAATATGTAATGATTTGGTGGCAGGCATCATGATCTAATTTGGCTAGAGTTTGGAATAATTGTTAGGATTGAAGAAGAGATGACTCTATATATTCTATTTGGGATATTAATGAGTGGTTTGAAAACTCATGACAATGAATTTATATGGCATCTAGAGGCCAGGAAGATCAACATTTTCCATTAAGAGTAAGACACACTTTCCAGGAAAATAAAGTCCCACAGTATGAAGTATGGACAGTATGGATTGAAAGCAAAAGAGGAGGAATACTCAGATATCAGATAAAAGGTTACTATAATATCCCAGATAAGAGAATATAAGGCTTTACAAATACAGTAGGGGTAAAAATAAAATGATAGCTTCACAATACCAAACAGATATAAAACTGATAAGACTTAGAAACATATATGATAGTGAAAGATTTCTGGGAGAGAGTATTTAATGTTCTATTTTCAGTATCCTCCCTAGTGCCCAGCAATAGTTGTTACGCAGCAAATAATTGTTAAATATTTTCCTGATTGTAAAACTTTCATCAGTAAGGAGATAATACATACAAGTTGTTTTACGTTCAATTATATTTTGTAGTTATGCAATAAAAATTCTTATAGAGTATATATCCACTGTTACCTGTTAAAGAAGACAACATTCCTTTAGTAAGTTTCATTTAAAAGAATCTAAAATTGTCTCCACTGATCAAATTCTTAAATGGTTTATAAGTCTAAATTTTATATAACTGTGTATATATACTTCCTGGAACTTATAAATACTCTCCATAGAAAAATGCAATAAATGGTGTTCGGGTTCCTACCATTGTTCACAAAGCTTAGTTAAACCATAAAACAAACAAACAAAATTATGCTTATCTTTACCATAAGAATATTAGTAAGTAAAAGAAATGAAAATACACCATATTTTGTGATATTATAGTTACTATTTTCTAACACAGACAAGACAGTGCGCTACAAGCTAGGCTATTCACTTCCCAAAATATCTTTGCTTACCTCCTTTTTCTGTATACAAAAATATTCTCACACCCTAACTTCTTAGTAAACACAACCTCACTCACCTATCTCCATACTCCCACACACACACATGCTATAACTGGGAAAAAAGGTGTGAATTTTTTAGCTTTCCTGGGAGATAAATATAAATGTGAGGGCTGCCACTGACTTTTAGTTCAATTCTGTACATTTTGATGCATAATGAGATCAAGTTCACTTTTGGGTAAATGTATAACATTCATGACTAGTGGAAAGTGATCTTGAATTTGGTAAAATATTTATAATAATAAAAAATAAAATTTTCTTAATTTGGCTGTCAGGAAGTAAACAGAATTGTCTTCAAAGATCTGTTTTGTGGATAAAGAATATATGTCATCTTGAATATATCCTATTACTTAGTTCCCTTCAGTATAGCTTTAAAGGGTTTTTAACTGCAGGAAATTCATAGGATTACTAACTGTGATGTGTTTTTAATAGAAGAAATGTGTTTTTGAAGTTTCTTCCAGACCTCTGATTCTATGGAATCATTGATTTCTTCAAACAATGAACCCTTGAACAACAGAGATTTGAACTTCATGGGTCTACTTACAAATGGAGGTTTCTGTTTTTTGTTTTTGTTTTGTTTTTTTAATTTTTTGTTTTTATTTTACAGCATAGTACTATAAATGTATTTTCTCTTATGATTTTCTCAATAACATTTTCTTTTCTCTAGCTTACCTTATTATAAAAATATGGTCTATAAAACATCTCTAGCTTACTTTATTGTAGAAATAAGGTATATAATATATATGACATGCAAAATATGTGTTAAGACTATGTCATCAGTAAGCCTCTGGTCAACAGTAGGCTATTAGTAAAGTTTTGAGGGAGTTAAAAGCTATATGAAAACTTTTGACTATCTGGGGGGTTGATGCTCCAAACTCCTGTATTGTTCAAGGGTCAAATGTATATTTTCCCGGATTATACAATACTTGGAACACAATTATTTTCTTTTTTCTTCAAAACTATATTAGATTATATGTGGAAATATTGAAACGATGAGGCTGACATGAAGACAGAAAAATACACACTAGAAACAAATCAATTCACGGGGCTATATCTTCTCCCTTTGTGGGGCAACCCCTAACAGGTTTATTCCTTTCTGGAGCTATCAAAATCTACTTACTACACCCCATGGATTTTGAATGGAAATTAGCTTGTCTTCTAGTTCAGAAAATAGGATTTGGGTCACATAACAGAGAACAAATAAAAATCTTACAGAGGCAGCATGACCTAAACTAAAGTTAGAAAACAATGTCAGGAATAACAAATAAATTAGAACGAATATAAGTGCCAAAAGTTTGAAGGAAGGGATGTAGTTAATTTTATGGAGTATTTTTGTTTTGGGTGTTAATTAAAAAGAAAAAAGAAAGAAAGAAAAGAAAAGGTCAACTGTTTCTACCAATACGTAGAAAACAACAAGTAGTATGGTCTTAGGGACTTCCGGTTTTGTTTGACTAGTTCACTTTAAGAATCAAAGTAGAAATCTTTAAGTCCGACTGAATGCTAAAAAAAGGGATTGCAAAATCAAGAGATGGTAAGATCCAGCGGAGGGGACATCTTCATATTGGTTCATCCATTACATTTTACCTACCTACTATCACATTTCAAGAAGCCAAAATATCTCAAGGCGATTCATGTTTAGAAAATTTTCTTACAAGTAAGAACTTATGAATAAAAATACATATTACTAATGAACAAGTTTTAATTAAATCTGAAACACTTTAATCATAATATTTACAACTGCTTTTCAGATAATATACAATGTCCAGTTTCTTCTTTTACTAGCATGAACATTCCAACTATTAAAATTAACTTTACCAGAACAAAATAATCCTGAAAAGGAATATATCTTTTTAATGTATGTCTAAACCTGAGCTCAAAAATCACACAAATTTACTTTAGTATATAGATTATAAAATAATTTATATAATTACCTAAGATTTAATACAGACTTAATATTTCTTTTAATATACTCATATAATGATATCAAAACATATTGATTGATATTTCTTTCTAATTTATTATATGCCAGATAAACTTTATTGCTTTTCCTTTGAATATTTGTTAAGCAAAGGTAAGCCAAGGACAAAATGAGTTCCACCACACATACAGAGGTAGTAAATAATAGGAAGAAGAAAAATACCCTTTCTACTGTTAAGAATACCAAAGCAGGTATTGGTTAACAAGCACTTTTAGACTTGCAGAAGAAATATGTATTAATATTTGCAATTTGATCTAAAAAAGCTGGTTAAGATTTGTCACTTTATTAAACACTCAAATAACCAACCTCTTCACCAAATCTTGAATTCACATAAACTTCTAATTTCATAGGCACATAAACTGCAACTGTTAAAACAAATTTGCCTCTGAAAGAAATGAATAGCTCTAACTATAGTAGACACGTTACTCACAGTATGTTCCATGGATTTGCAAAACACTTTCTTATATTACTTAGCCTAAGATCCCTTCATCAAAAATATATACAAGGTGCAATATTAGGATCTTACCTGTAACAAGGAAGCTGCATCTCCCAGCTCCAGCTTCATTTATGATGCTACAATTATAAACCCCATAGTTCTCATTGGAAAGACTCTTCACTGGGTATTCTGTGTACTCTTGAGAGTCAAACTGACCCGTCCGTAATAATTTATTGCCTAAGCGCCACTCATAGGTCAGTACCCGTATTGGATACGCTCTCAGAACCCGGCAGCTCATAGTAATACTTCGATCTTGTCCTTGCCGGATCTCCAGGAATGCTGGCTCCACAGCAGGAGGATCTGTAGAAGACATGTTAAAACAGATGAAACACGCGGTTTGCCATAAGCCAGGAGCTATTATTATTGTGAGGAGCTATTTTTAAGAGCACATCTAGCAACAGGGAAGGAGTTAGAGGTGGGTGGAGAACAAACCAGGAACTTCAGCTTGGAATGGGAAATGGGAAACATCATTTACGGACTGTGGGCAGTGAATGAAATTCATTGCTTTGAAAAAGCATTTGCAGGTGAAAGTAGCAGAGTTCATTTTCCTTTCTAGCTACTTCCCAGAACAAAATATTATGACTATGTTTGGTTTATATAGTCAGCAACCAGTTGATGTTCTTGCTGTAAAACACAGAATCTTCAAACTAGCATAAGACTTTGAAACAGATAAAGCCACGGGTTCAAGTTGGTGAATTCTAATTATTCTTAGTTTGGCTTCTAAGTATCTGTTACTTAACAGAATAAGTAGCACAAATATATAATTTTTAAAAAAAATATTTTATTTATTTATTTGATAGAGAGAGATCACAAGTAGGCAGAGAGGCAGGCAGAGAGAGAGGGAAGAAGCAGGCTCCCTGCAGAGCAGAGAGCCCAATTCGGGGCTCGATCCCAGGACCCCGAGATCATGACCTGAGCTGAAGGTAGAGGCTTTAACCCACTGAGCCACCCAGGCACCCCACAAATATATAATTTATTTTCTAAATTATTTTGTCTGAACTGCTTTGACTTAAAGTCATAATATTCATGTGTCTTAAGCAAACTCTGCAAATTATACCACAGGTGGACATGGTTTCTAACTCACTGCAATGATTCACTTACATGTTTTAATTGTGATTGTTTTCCGTATGATTAAAAACTTGCTACATCAGGTACCTAAAATTTTTGTATTTGATAGAAAGATTTCTATAAAGTGTTACATACTTCTCTCATTATGTAGAATATGCGAAATATAATCCTTTTCTTAATGACTCCCAGTAGATAAATAACAATTACTTCCTTGACACTAATGTTGGGGTTCATTTAATCAAATAAGATAGGAAACTACTCAGGATTGCATTGCCCAGCATAACTGCATCCTTGACTACATGTGTATGACATCCTTTTGAGTTATGCAGTATAAAAACCATTCAAATATACTTGGCATCCCTTCTATCAAGGTGCTGAAAGGTTTTAGGACAGCCACACCAAATGTGCCCTCCAATATTCTTTACATGTTATCTCATCTACTTTCTATACTATTGCTGTCCTTTCTCATTGCTTATCTATTGACTGGCCCTTCTTGCTTCTTTCAATAAAAATGTTTAAACTATCTTACTAAATTTCATTTTACTCATAAATTCAAGTTTTGAGCTCTTCCTTTGTAAGTGTTAAGAATTTTTAAAAAATAAATGAGAAAAAAATTCCTGTCTGCATGTAATTTATGAGGCATGTAATATACCTAATACAATAGGCAGATATTTAAATTGCTGATTTACAAAACTGAAAGACAAAAAACAATTCCCGGGTAGAAAGTAAAGAAGTATGTAACACTATGAGGACTGACCACTCAAGGCATCTCAAGGAATGTGATACTTGAGCTTTACCTTCCAGCATATATAGGAAATGGTGAGGTGGGTAAGCAGTAAGAGAGAACATCCCAGGTAAGGAGATTAATATGCTCAGAGGTAAAAAGAAGATAGAGAGGAGGGGGCTTTCAGAGAAGTATAAATTAATTAGCATAGCTGATACACAAGAGGTGCATGAGAGCTCAGGAAGAAATAAAGATGGGAAGAAAGAGACTCTATTCAAGGATTCTTGAATATCACGTCATGGAGTGTGCGTTTTATTCTGTTGGTATTGACAATCATTAATTTTTTTCTATTGTATCTCATAATCCCCTTCATTTTATTTCATCCATCCCCTACCTCTTTTTCTGTTACCTCTGTTTCCTGCATCCATTAGAAGTCTTTTTCTGTTTTGTCAGATTCCACATGTAAATGAAATCATATGGTATTTGCCTTTGACTTATTTAACTTAGTATAATACCCTCTAAGTCCATCTATTTTTTTTTTAATGAAAGCTTTATTGATTAAACCAATCTTTTAGAAAGAATACTGTGGCAGATAGGAGGAGTACAGGCCTCAAAGGGAAGAGTCTGGTCACAGAGAAATTGAGAACAACATTGTTAAGAGACTGAACTAAGGCAATGTCAGTGAAACCACAAATGTTATTTTAGATAGGTAAATAATGGTGTCAGTGATGAAGATGGGGAGAGGAGGAGAGGTAGTTTAGGGTACAGTGGACGTGTTGAACTTGTGCACCTGCTAGTCACACAGTAGGGATACCTAGCTGGCAAGTGTTTCTTCATTTACAAATATACAGGGTGTTTTTTATTATCTCTTCTTTCTGATTTTTTAATTTAATCGTGGTTAGAGAAGAAAATAGACCATATGCTTTCAATCATCTGAAACTTTTTGAAACATGATTTATAGTCCAATATATAATTGATTTTTGTCATATGTATGCTTGCAAAGAAGGAATAGTCTTAGGGATGTGATGTGGTGTTGGGGGTCAAGTCTGACAAATGAGTTGTCCAAATCATCTATGCAGTTGTTGTGTTTTTACCCCATTTATGGTGGTTAAACACTTCCAAAAGTGTTTAAAAAAATTTAAAATTTAAAAAAATTTTAAAAAATTAAAAAAATTAAAAAAAATTCTTATAGTTATATCTCCTTCTTGATTTATATATTTTGAGCTTACACTAGTAAGTACATACAAATTTAAAATTTCTTTATTTTATTGGTAAATTGAAGTTATCATTTTGCACTTATTATTTAAAACTCAATTTTTTCTGAATTAATATAGTTACCCTGACATTCACTTAGTAGTTGCATTTTATGTCTTTTCAAGCCTTTTAAAGTTCTACTATCCTTATACTTTACAAGCATCTCTTTTAAACAGCATGTGGTTATAATCCATTTTTTTGAAGAAAGTCTGGAAATCTTTATTTTACTGAAAGCATTTAATACTTTATTTACATTTACTATGACTATTGATATATTTGAGTAGAAATGTACCTTCCTGTTCTGTACTTTTTATTTTGTTTTGTGATCTTTTTTCTTTGTCTACTTTCAGATTTATGGATTGAATGATTATTCCAACTCTTTTCCTGCTACTAATTTTAATTCTCTTTCCTTCTCTTAAAACCTATTGGGCATTACTATAATGTTATACCTGCACAATTTTTTAGAATTGTCCAGATATATGCCGACTCATTTCCCTTTAAATCCTTTTTTCATTACAGACCATACAAATCCACGATCAATTTTCAAATATTATCTAAAGTACATGATTTAGAATCATCTTTAGTGACCTTTCTGATCTTGATTTTCTGAAAATATATATTTTAACCTTATTCTTAAAAGATGATTTCCTTGTACATAGGATTAGAGGTTGGCAGTTATTTTCTTTCAGTATATTAGGACACCATTCTACCATCTTTAGATGGCCATTACTGCTGTAGAAAAGTAAGCTCAAATTTTCACACTTTGAAGTCACTGTGCTTTTTTTCTATAGCTACTTTCAAATGTTTTTACCTTTGATGTTCTACAGCTTCAATATAATATTTTTAAGTAGAGATTTCTTTGTACTTAACAGTTTGTGATTTGCTGGATTTTAAGACCTGTTGATTTAAGTATGATGTCCTTCATCTAAGAAATTTCTGGAAAATCTCACCATTAACTGTTAAATAATACCTGTGCTCTTTTCTTTCTGTCCTCACTTGAGCATCTTTTGCATTCTCTATTTTATGCCTCTTATACTCTCCCAACTTTTCCATTTTTGCTTTTCCTGTATTGCATTATGAACAAATTCTTCTGAACATGCTAAACCCATCCACTGTGTTTTTAATTACAAGAACAAGGCTTTCATTTATAAGTATTCTGTATAGTTCTTTTGTATACTTGTTATGCCATTACTTTCATACTTTCTCATTACCTGCAAACATAGTAAGGTTTGTCTCTTATTTCTTTAAACAAAGTGATTGTTTTATACTGTCGGATATTTCCAATTATGATTTTAAGGATGTTTTTCTGTTGGCCTTCTCTCAGAGTAATTTCTCTCTGTGTATTCTTGGTTAATTCTGATTATGTGCTATTCGTTGGTCTTTAAAAATACTTATGTTCTTTAAAAATATATTTTTAAAAATAAACTCTTTAATGTCTAAGATGATTTTTTTTTTTCCTCTAGAGAGATTTGTGTCTACAGGCAGCTACTGACATCAATGTCTAGGATCACATTAATCTAAGTTCCTGGCTTAAGGTTTTACTTTAATCAACAAGGTGATATGAATTTGAGTTAAAAATGCAGATAAAAGGGGGCACCTGGGTGGCTCAGTGGGTTAAAGCCTCTGCCTTCAGCTTAGGTCATGATCCCAGGGTCCTGGGATGGAGCCCCGCATCTGGCTCTCTGCGCCACAGGGAGCCTGCTTCCTCCTCTCTCTCTCTCTGCCTACCTGCGATCTCTCTGTCAAATAAATAAATAAAATCTTTTAAAAAATCCAGATAAGAGGCAGTTTGTGATTATAATGTAAAGTATGTATTCCCACATCATCCCTACTCTGCTCACTTCAAAGGCAAATTTCTTAGAAGTAGGAATGTGTAGACTGGGTTTTATTTGTACTTTACTCTTCTCCTATGGATACAGTCTCTTGAGTTCCCACGTCTATGGGTAGAATTTCCCCCCAGGAAATACTCTGGGTTTGGAATTTTGTACCCCTTGGCCAGAAATGCCAGCACAACTGAAGCTCAAATTCACCCTTGTCAGCAAATGCTCTCAGGGCAAAATCTGCCTCATTGTCCAGCTTTCTTATAAATTTGACATCGTATTTTTAAAATAAACATTTTAATGCTTTTAATAGTATTTTTAGTAACTTCCTAGCACCTTTGGTTGTTTGCATTGGAAAAGTGATGTAGAATATTTTGTCTAACATATGCCCAGAATCACACCCATCTTTGATAACCAAGTGGAAATACAGATATAAAGCTCAAGATGGAGGCCTGACTGCAGGATACAGTTTTGTTAAGACAGCTCAGAGCGAGTATAAACAAAGACACGTAAAATACCAAATTTGGATTTACTCCTGAATATAGTCACTTATGGGGTTAGAGGAAAATAGAAGCTACTACAGGAGAATCAATATAAATAAGCAGAGAGATATGTGGATCCAGAGAGTTTTATTACAAAACTAAAAGATTTGAATGCTTTAAAGAAATGAAGTAATAAAATGTGCCAAATGTTAACAATACACAACTTTAGATTGAAAAAAATATTTGTATAGACAAGTTTAATACCATAAATGATTATAGCAAAAGTATTTTCTGTTTAGTATATACAATGTGTGTTGTAGATTTTTTGGCATATGAAGGGATGGCTGAATAGTAGAGATCAGGAATGATACCTCTTTGTTCAATAATATTGTCTATGATCAGAAAAGAAACTTTTCTATTAACTCTATCTTCAAAATATATCAGGAGTTTATACATTTCTCTCAGTCTCCACCGCCACTATTAACTCTCACATGGACTACTTCGAATGTCCTGCAATAGCCTTCTACCAGGCCAATGTGCTTCTTTTTTTGACCTCCTAGTTCTCAGATACTGGCCACATATTCTCTCACAAGAGAAATAAACTCTTGTTATTCTCCTGTTTAGAATACTTTATTGACTCACCTCCGCTTGTTAATCAGGCCTACAAGCTCCAGCATGTTCTGGCTCTGACCATACTCTCAACCATTCTTATCTTAGTTATTCTGTTTCAGAAGCATAGGCTTTCTTCCTGTTTCTGTATGAGAAGCCCTTTCTGGATTCTAGACTTTCTTCCCCAAATGTTCTTTCCTTCACTTTTTCCATGGCTGCATTATTCTCATTGTTTGTATTTTACCTCTTCAGAAAGCCTACCCTGGACTAACAATTAGTAATGCATCTCTCCTACTATTAATAATAATTAATTATTGCTTAGCAACATTATTTGTTCACATCTAGTTCATGTAAGTTCCATTATAAAGGGACTTAAAACTCCCTTCATTGCACATCCTCTGTATTCTCTGTATGTGAGCATTATAGCTAGTACCAGATTATTACTGAATGCATAAAAAAAGAAAAGGACAAATGAATGATGTAAAAGAGTAAAGATGTCTAAAATATCTTCAATATTCTTCCCATCAAGACCTGGATTCTATGTCTACTCTATGGATTCTGTGTTTACTTTGACCAATAAAATAGATCAAAACTAATGCTCTATCATTTTCTAGGCTCAGGCCACAGCAGACTGGGAGTTTCACTTTCTATGTCTTAAAATACTTATTCTGGGAGCCCAGACCCATGAAATAAGTCCAACTACCTTACTAAAGAAACCTTCTCAAGAGGCCCTGAGATTCTACTGAGAAGGGAAGGGCAGAGTTAAGGTCATCCTTCCAGTCATCCCCACCAAGGTTCCAGACATGTGAGGCCATCTTCAACCTTCCAGACCAGACCAGCTGCCTGCAAAACACCACCAAGCAACCCAGACAATAGCACATGAAACAGAGAAAGAGCCCAGGCAGGCTCTCTTCAAATTCTTGACTAGTAGGGAGTAGATAATTAGATATAATGAAGTGTGATTATTTTGATGTCCTAGGTATCAAGAATAGTTTGCTACACAATAACAGGTAACTGACACAATACTCTGAGCCTACAAAACTCTGCAGTTTAATATTGAATACATACTTGGTGAGTGAGGCAAAATGAGAAATGGACAGGCAATGGGGAGAACACAGTTTAAGCAACAGATCCTGGGATCCAAGTTGATTTCAGAAGGAAATACACTTAGAAGGAAACTAATAGGGGAAGACAATCAATGGGTTGAATTACTAGGACAATTTAAAAATCTGAAAAGCAAGTACACTGAGAACAACAGAGTCAGGAGACCAGAAAGGTGCAGTTGATAAACAGAATTGGTTGGAATTTAATATTTCAGACGTACGGAAATTTGGAATGATTATAAGATCAGAGATATAGTTACTGGAATGGAAAGCTGAAGTGAAATGGAAATTAATGGTACTAGAGTCAAATGCAAATATGTTAAGTGAATACACATTTACTCTCAATATATTTGTATTTGTCTAACAGTGTTTGCAACTGTTTATCTTTCTTCTTATAAGTTTGTTTTTAAATGGCAAAGGTCAAAATATAATTAATTGCACTTACCAGGGAAATATCCTAAAATCCATATATACTTTTTGTATGAGTGATTTTCTGTGGGAATTCTTTAAATGTATCTGACCTATTAGATTATTTCAAATAAGGGATTTTTTTATACCCTCAGTATATGTGAATGTGTCATTCATCCAAACCTAGAAGATTCAGTCCACTCATTTATTAACAGCCTAAGAAAACATTTGATAGGTGAACTTGGTCTCGGCTACCCAGCAATTGCACTATTGGGTATTTACCCTAAAGATACAAACGTAGTGATCCAAAGGGGCACATGCACCCGAATGTTTATAGCAGCAATGTCCACAATAGCCA
>NC_081569.1:94330571-94379240 GCF_022355385.1 Mustela nigripes
GGTGAGAAAAAAATCCACTTAAATAGGAAAGACTCTTCAGGAGAAATAAATAGGTAATTGTGTTGTGCTCAGTTGAACAAATGATTCTAAAATTATACATTATATTCTAAAAATATACCATTGTAGTATACTAAATGTGTTCACTTATGTTAGTAACCTAGGTTCAACCATTTTGTTAAACCATCTCCCTGCATATATACTGAAGGGTGACAGTAATAAAAATAATTATATATGTTGATATTAAATATTTACTGAGTTCTAGGGACTGTGTAAATATATTCACATGATTTATCTTTTTACAGCAAAAACTCATTTTCTAAAAGACAGTGAGGTACAGAGACATTAAGCAAAGTTACCAGGCTAAAAAGTAGCAGAATAAGGATTCAAGCAAGCTGATCTGACTCCAGAGAGCAGGCTCCTAACTATAACCTACGCTTCATTCTTCCCAATTACAAACACTATCAGTTTTTCCTGATTTAGTGCTCTCTCACAATATTTCCTTTGGAAACATTGGTTATTAAGGTTATTAATGAAAATATACATTGGTCTATTCACACTGTCATTTAGAATGTATAAACTTGAATAGGTCAAAAATGGGAATTATGTTTTATGGAAAGCATAAAAGTATTGTAATAAAACTGCTAGGCTAAAGGAAAAAAGTGTTATTAATGATGGATTTCAAACCAGATTCAAAATGTTGTGTATATAACAAGTACTTCATAAAAATGAATTTCTGTATTATCCATGTATTAATATATATAATGAGTGCATGTAGAAGATTAGCTATCTGGCGGTAAAGATCTAACATTTTACAGTTATTAAGGATTTTGATTGGAATAAAATTATTGAGTATAAAGTGCACACAATCAGATTTTTGGTATTTATTATTCTTTTATCTACTGGTTCCAGATGTCTAGCAAATGTTCCAAGTAGGGTATGGCTCTAAATCTTTAAATCAATATACAAATGTCTAATTTATTTGGAAAGAGTAACCTATGAAAACATCCAACTATAGAGAAATGTACATTAGTGTATATTTCTTAATAAGGAGATCAGGGATGAGTTCATGATTTCTTTTAACACTGTGTATGAATAAAATTTTACCTCTATTTCTTAAAAACAATTTCCAGGTTCTCATGAGCACCAAAACTATAAACAAAGCAATACTTTTGATTTACACAAATAATAAAAGACATTTAAGTCTATAATAAACAAACTTTCAAGCTAATTTTTAAAAATGTTAATATAACCCATTTTTAAGTCTTTAAGTGCAAGACCATTGATGTTAAATAAGTATAGAACTATCTTCAGTTTAATTATAATTAAAAGAAGAACTAAATAGTCACCTGTTTGGAGAACTTCCATTTATGTGTGATCTTAGTTATTTAATTCTTAGAGAGGTCGCTGCTAAACATGTACACACTAGGGTCATTTTTTCTAAAGCCATTTCTGCTCAAGCCAAATACCTGTCCAATGAAATACTTGTCTATTCTTTGCTGTTGTTTATGGAGATCTGGGGAAATTGTGCTGTTAATAATAATAATTTTAAAAATCCAGTACTGGGACGCCTGGGTGGCTCAGCTGGTTAAGCGGCTGCCTTCGGCTCAGGTCATGATCCCAGCGTCCTGGGATCGAGTCCCACATCAGGCTCCTTGCTTGGCGGGGAGCCTGCTTCTCCCTCTGCCTCTGCCTGCCACTCTGTCTGCCTGTGCTTGCTCTCGCTTCTCTCTCTATGACAAATGAATAAATAAAATCTTAAAAAAAAATAAAATAAATAAAAAAATAAAAATCCAGTACTTAGGTGGAAAATCCAGGGGTTTGAGTGTTAAGTTAGTGAATTAAATTCTTCTGTTGTCCAAAAAAATAGTGAGGTTGCTACTTTTATTGTAGGACAACCTCTCCTTCTGTGTCTGTGTGTGTACTTCTCTTAAATCTTTTCATGGTCTTGCAGCAGTTATATCCATCTTATCGGTAAGGACACTAAAATTCAGAAATGATTATGAGTAACCTGTTTATGCAGTGAGAAACACCAAGCATATATGAACCTAGGCCAATTTACCTTCAAAATGTTAGCAATTTAGAATTTACCATGTGATTTCGCTAAGCATTATGCTACTAGAAGGATATGGATTCAAAAGATCCTCATTTGTATCAATCAAGCACATAAATAGAGAATTTTTAGGTAATGGTGGGTACATGATGATATATTAAGGGATTAAATGCAAATGAATAAAAAAATGACTCCTGTTAACATGCAATTTACAATCTTAGTATAAAGGGAATATCTTAATATGTGTAAGTAAGCACAATTTAATATGAACAAGGAATGTGTGAGTTTGTATGAGGCAATAGCTGATTAACTGCTGTAGTATAATGGGAAATATATGTTTGATCTTTGTTCTTGATTCCTGGCACAGAGTTCCTAAAACTCTTGGAATTTCCTGAGTGATAAGAGTGCGCTTTGTTACTTATGACAAGCCCCTTTCAACCACACAGAAATTTATGCTAATGAAGTGAACCTCAACCAGCCTCTAGCTAAGGATGTGGAATATGGGCTGGTTTCCAGAAAGATAAAGCCAGGATTTGAAGATTAGAACTTTCCACCCCATCCTCTCACCTCCAGGAAGGGAGGAGAGGCTGGAGATTAGAGACTTAGTTCAAGTACTACTGGGTAATGATTTAATCAATTATGCCTACATAATGAGACATCCATTAAAAACACCTCATCAACGGGGTTAGGGGAGTTTCCAGGTTGGTAAACAAACGTGGTAAACACGTGCTCTGGAAGAATGGTGCCTTTGCAAAGAGAAAGGAATCTTTCAACTACCCCTCTTCCTCATCCCACACCTTGCTCTACGCATCTCTTTCACTTGGTTGTTTCCGAGCTACATCCTTATAATAAACTGGTACAGCGTTGGCATTGAATTGAATTTTGGACTCCCAGAGGCTTCAAAGAATCAGAGGATTGGTGTTGGGAAACACACTACTTATTTGGTGTCAGAAAGAATAAGAGAACTGCTCGACCAGGTCTTAAAATAAGCCTGAATTAATTCAGCAGAGAAATATATGAAAAAGGATGGACTTAGAAAAAGGTACTGGTAATTCTGTAGGGTTTGACTAAGTGTATATTTAAAAATGGAGATTAAAACAACACTTTTAGGATTAATCTACTCTGTGCGGCTGTACAAGCACATTTCACATACTTATGACCTCATTTAATCCTTACAACAATTTTATCTGTCTATCTATCTATCTACAATATTTTTAGAGAGTGAGAGCACATGAGCAGGAGGGGCAGAGGAAGAAGGAGAGAATCTCCACTGAGCATGGAACTGACTCAGTTTTGATCTCAAGGCCCAGAGATTAGGACCTAAGCCAAAATCAAGAGTCCAGTGCTTGATGAAGTGAGCCACTCAGGCAATGCTTCATGGCAACCTTCTACAGTTATATTATGATCTCCATCTTACATATAAGATGGGAAGTTGCATTCTGGAGCATTCTACACAATACAAGTGACACACTTTAGATCCCAAACTGCTTGAATTCAAAGTCCGTGTTCTTTTCAACACAGCAACTAAAGGAAGCAGTATCAAAAGCAAATTATAGTGAAGTGTGTAAACTTGGCGATTCATAGACCTGTACCCTGGGGCTAATAGTACATTATATGTTAATAAAAAATTTAAAAAGCAAATTATAAATGAGTCTTTAGCATAATGTTAGTCTACCTCAGAAGTTGGCAATATAGGGGAATGTAGTTTAAAAACAAAATTGTCTATAACATTTGTGAACCATTGGCAGGAAAGCAACACCAAAGATTTGGTGATACACTTTACAAAATTAGTGTTTACTGTTCACACACATTTTGAGATTGTTGGTAACTATTACCTCACATCCTTAACAGTTTTCTCTGCAAGATAGAATTCTGGAATTATGGTGCATAATTATTAAATTGTTATGCTACTAAAAATGTGTGTATATTTGTATTATCGATACAAGGCATATGCTGGATAATCTATAGAACCACTGCAATTGCTTCCTCATAACAAGATAGTATACTCAGTACTCCCGTTTTAGGGAAACTTTGCTTTATAAGATTAATAGATACTATTTATTATTTAGCCATACTGTTTCTAGGCCTAAAAGAAAGTGAAGAATAAACGAATTCTGGATAATCCAAGGAAGTTTCTGTAATAGAACTGATTTCATTTTGGGGGTATTTTTTTTTTAAAGATTTTATTTATTTATTTATTTGACAGAGAGAACAACAAGTAGATGGAGAGGCAGGCAGAGAGAGAGGAAGGAAAGCAGGCTCCCCGCTGAGCAGAGAGCCCGATGCGGGACTCGATCCCAAGACCCTGAGATCATGACCTGAGCCGAAGGCAGTGGCTTAACCAACTGAGCCACCCAGGTGCCCCTGGGGGTATTTTTAATTGATTAAATCAGCCCTAAAATCTACTCTGATTTTTCCTTTATGGCCTTTTAGAGCTTAACTGTGTGTCCATATAACTGAACAAAGTGATTTGAAAGCTAAAATACTTCCATAAAAGCTGGAAACTTAACTCAGAGCAACAAAGTCAAATAATATTTGAGATGGAGTTTTTAGTGAAGAAGCAGAAGAAATGCTAAAAACTAAGTCCTCGAAAATTCGACCCTTTCTGCCGTTTGTATTCATTAATGCAAGGGATATTTCAAAAACATAAGCAATAAGGATCATTTTAATATAACTAGCCTTCTAATTAATTCTAAGTCAACCAGGAAGACCAATTAAGCAGAACAACCTTCTCAGAAATTGAAACTGCAATCCACAATTTGTGCTGATGTCTGATTTACAATGCATAGTGAATGACAAAAATAAGTGACTGAGTTTGACAGGTTTTGAATCTGGACTATAGAGTATGATGTCATGTAACTGTCCTGGTGTTTTAAAAATTAATATATGTTATAAAAGTTCAGTTTCACAATCAGTCCAGTTTAAAATAAAACTGAACACAAATAGAATCATTTCTTCCACTACCACCTCAGAATAAGTTTTATTACTGAACAAACAAAAAACCCATCTAATGTTCACTTTCATTTAATAGAAGAAGAATCAGCATTCAGAAGCTGCAACAGCTTATGAATTATCACAAAGCCAATTCTCAGAACTTTTGGACAGAAGCTTACATTTTATACATAGTTTTAAGTTCAGGAGGTGAAATTCAGTTAATTGTTTCCGAAAGGATGCACCATTTCTAATGGAATTAAAGGGAAATGAAGAGACCTATAAAGTATTGGTGCTGAACAGAAAATTAAACTTTGAATAAATTAAAATAAAAATCATTGAATATTGTGGTTCTGGTATGAAAATAAGATACTGGGAAAAGGGATGTGGATTTATAGATATGACTTGGGGACTCCTCTAGCACATGCACTGGGGATGTTTAGAAAAGAAGACAGGACATTGGAAACAGGAAAGTGAAGTAAGCAGAAAGCAAGGTAAGAGAGCATGGTTTACACAGATTTTTGGCAACAATAAAGGAAACAAAGAAACAGTTATGGTGCTCAATACAGTAGAAGTCCTGCATTTTTAAGGAAGGAGAAATGGTTATATGATAATAGCACCAATTGAGTAAAGCATGAATGAGGTTGGTCTAATAAAAATATATTTAAAATGTTGCATTTTCTATCTGGAAGTTCATTATATGTAGCTATTTCATATGTTGATTGTTCTTGTTGAATCACTGGATTTTACTTAAAAAAATAGATGTCTACTATGACAAATGAAATGTAAATTCCTTCACCCTTTATAAATCAGATATATAGATAATATAGATCATTAACATGATAGTGAACTTAGTATATAAGAAATCTTCAGAACTAAAGAGGGGGATTCAATGAAGAATTATCCTGGAAAATCTTGACATGAAATAATGAAGCTTAATCTAGACCAAAAGTAGATGATATGTTGCTTTAGTCTTGGTAGGAAGGAGCTAAAAAAAATGGTCTCCAACACCAAAAATATTAGTGAGTAGAAGTTGCATGGTTTTTGGTTTTTGCTCTTCACTTCCTTCAGTGTTTTTATATTTAGTAGATACTTTAGTTATCTTATTTTCTATGAAGGTTAAAGACAGTTATCATGTACATTCATGTATTTATACACAAAATATTTTCAACAAAAACAACAAACAAATAAGAAAACAAAACCAAAATGATTATAATTCCAGTGGCTACAAAACTATATTATTAAGTATAGTTGTAGTTCTAATATGCAAATAAGATACATTGTTTTAATTTACTTGTCTGCCTTATAATAACAAAGAAAACACTCTCATGAAAAGATTGTTAAGAACAACCACTTACACCCAGAAAATATTTAAATTAATATATCATTCTAATTTGGGCATCAAAATGGCTTCTTCATTTATTATAATTTGATGAGAACATTTAGTATACAGTAGGCCCCTCTTATCGTGGTTTGCATGGTCCTGTTTCAATTACCTGCAGTCAACCACCATCCTGAAGAATATGAGACATAAGGTCAGACAAAAGGTCAATAGGAGCCTAAGGCTACATCACAATGCCTGTTATTCATCTCACTTCATCTCAGTATTGACAGTTTATCATCTCACATCATCACAAGAAGGTGGGTGAGTACAGTGTAAGAATATATTTTTTTGAGAGGGAGAAATAGAACAGAGAAGACACAGAAATCACATTCACATATCTTTTACTAACAGTTTATTGTTACAATTGTTTTATTTTATCATTAGCTGTTAATTTTTCTTACAATTTCTAAACTGAACTTTATCAAAGATATCTATATATACAAAAAGCATCATAATATAGGTTTTGGTATCATCTACAGTTTCATCCACTGGGGATCTTGGAATGTATCCCCTGTGGATGACGAAAGGCTACTGTAGATGCTAATAGTCAAGAAGTACCTTAAATATCATTTGTGTAGAAATAGGAGATATAGGTAGTGATTTAAACAGCCATGTGTTATGCTACTGACATTAATTACAGGGATCTCCAGTGAATGCTTTCAAGATATACTACATACTTCAAAACAGTTAATGACTACCTAAAAAACCCCTGTACTATTTCGCTATATTTTACACAATGGTAAAGACAGAAGAAGCAAAGCGCTTTTTAATATGCTGTAAATTCGTTTACAGCAAGAAACTCTGTATATGAAGTTTCAGCTTCTGGGATAATTGTTGGTAACAGAGGAAGAAATGCTTTCATTGCTTCTGCCAAGTCATAGTTGTTGCATTTGCAAACATTGGGAAATGTTACAGAAGCCTTATTAAAAAGTGCTAAATCTTTCCTAAAGAATGATTCAGAAATGTAAGACAGTATTTATATCTCCATTCACACATTTTGGAATGTATGGTAATTGTACATTTATATTAAATCCTGAGTTTGCAAAATCGGTCCTTTCCCAGAGTTTCTGTATATAGATGCATTGACTGAAATGTAAACACATTTGGGTTAGTGTGGGACTTTGTAAAATGTCTATATTTCAGATTTTGAAAAGTTCTGGCCAGCTCTGATTTTAAAAGCCTTTGTTTATCCTTGAAAAAAAAAACACATATTTATGTCAATGAATAAATATCTATTGAAAAAGGGAATTATGTGAAGCACGGTGTATAACACTTTTTCTAACTTTTAAGAAACTTGGAGTCTGAACTAGAAGACAAGAAATGGAAAATACAAGGTATGTGTACCTTTTAATAACACTGTATGCAAATCAGTGTATCAGGCACTGTGAGAAATAAAACAAGTCCCTATCCTCACAGAGTTTCTGGTCTAGCTGGGGAAGACCAGGTATAAATAAATGGATATTTAAATAGTGTAATGGATAAGTTTAAAAGAGCTTGAGAAATGTCCAATGGTGAGTGTGAAATGAATGGTATATAGATTTAATGCTTTAAGTTTTTCACTGGAGAAGAGCATCACTGGGGAATGGGGTAATTTAAGCCTTCATAAGGTAGTTGTTAAACAATCTTTGGAGTACACAGAGAGGAAGGAGCCGCAAAAACTGCAGGAAAGTAATGCTTATGTAGGAAAGGTGCTGGGACTGAAAATCCTGGCATTGTACTCTTCTTGAACTTTCAATTAAAATATCTGGGTCTCAGTTAACTCAAAGATTTGGACTGACCATGGAAGTGAATGATTCTTTGAACAAAATTAGAGAGGTGCCAAACCAAAAAGCAAACAAAAAGCTTGACAATAGCCATGGATAAGAGGGTATGATATTTAGTGCGGCATGGTGTCAGAAGTTGAGTAGTATTTGACAGATATCAAGCCAGATTTATACATTCAATCATTCATTCAAAAGTCATTGAACATCACTTAAATAATTAAATCTTTTGGACACTGTATTCCAGAGGTATGTCAGACACAAGTTCCACTCTCAAGTCCTGCTTGCAATTTTCCCAAGTAGATAAGGTACTTATTAGTGACTATTACATAAGATAGTGTCATGCAAATGCTAGCAGGAAGACAAGTGGAATAACCATGTAATCATGCAATTAGTTTCCCAAACCTTGTATAAGAGGTCCCTAAATTATTAAGTTTATATGAGTTTTGAAATATTTAACCATTGGCTTACAAATTAGTTTTAATATATTGATGGAATGAAAAATTAGTTTCTTTAAAAACTGATTAAAATATTTTTAAAAATTTAGCACATATCCATATGCATTCATAAAGAAATATTTTAAAAATTGTATTGCAGGAATATTAAAATAAGCAGAATAATTATTTTGAGTATATAACCATGTACCTTATTTAATTTCTTAATTGAATACTTATGTCATTAGTATTTATCTAATAAATGTATTTATCCCTACGACCATATTATTTTGAATTTTTCCACAAAGTTTCCTATAATTTACTTCACAGTATATTTTATGATTAATAAATTTGAATTAAGGTAATATTCAATTGACTTTTCTCCATCAATGAGAATTACTATTAAGAAAATTGTCTTCTTACATATGCTTCCAGAGGAGTGCCATCAAAATATTCCTACTGAAAGCTAAGGTATCCCAAAGTGCTATGGAGATTTAAAAATTAAATGTCTTTCATTTGAGCGCTCATTTAATTTGTTCAATCCCCTTGCTGTGTAGGGATGAATTTCAATATTTTCCCGGTTGCAAGCCTTACTTTCAGCACTGTCCTTGTACTGGACGTTTCCAAAGTTGAAGTTTTTGACACTCCGCACATTGAAAAAAATTAGTTTCAGCTGTATGGTACTTTTCACTAGCATTATATTTGTTATTTATGCCATTCAAAACAGAGAAGAGATGATGAGAGTGCTGATTCTTTCCTTCATCCAGCAAAATGCTACCTTCGCAATACCCACTGAAGTGTTCAATAAAACTAGTTTGAATATTGATTTATTATTAATATATAATTAATATTAGTAAGTATAAAAACAAGGCTATATTAGTGACAGAACATTATTGTAATAAAGACACATCAAAATATTTTCCATGATTCCAGTGAACATCTCAAATCAAATCTCTGACTTCCAACTCCTGGAAGTCTTCCTAACTAATCTCTACATTCTCAGCCTTGATTCTTTACTTATTTTATCAAAAACAACAAACTATACCTAGTATTTAATTTTCCTTGTATGAAAATAAGTATCTGACATGCATCTCCATTTCCTCAAACATGCCTTCTAATTCTTGGGGAAATAAAAATCAGGAATGACAATCTCTAGGGAAGTGTTAACAGTCATAATTTTATTTTTAACTTATTTTTGTGAATTTTTATAAATCATTTCATATGGTTTCCTTAAGATTCTTTGCTCACCTTTAACCAACAATGATCCTCCAAAAATAATGCTGGCCCAGGTTTTGAATTACACTATATGAAAAGGCCTCATTGAGGCTTGTCCATGCATTATGGAGTATTTCATCGCTGATTTTGATCACTTTTTTACATATGTGATCCTTCCTTTAAGAATGTTGAGTTAAAATGCTATTTATCATACAAATATACAAAATATAATCAAATCACCCATAATATTTCTACATAGAAAAGAAATGATTCCTGCTTACAAATCCATAACCAGCAAATCAATGCCATTATATCCAAATCAAGACCATGGTTTCCAATGGATAGTTGTACCCAATGATCCTCATCACATTCTTCAAGAATCTTTACATAGTCCATCAATCCGCCAGCTAAAATCTTACACAGGTGATTTATAACACTACAGTTTCTCCTTAAGTATTGAACTGGATCCGCTCCTGCAACCATATCAAAATATTGCAATAGACAAAATGTTGTGATTGTTAACTTGCCAAAGAGCTAAGAATTATTTTCGTATTCCAATTTTCTGTTGACATAAGTACACCATTTACCCATAACTGAAGTTTCCACTTTGCTTTTTCATTCCAAATACCAAAGTCACTGGCAAAACTTTAGCAGACTTAATAACAGTCATTCTAAATTACAGTTAATACTAAAATCCCTAAGTAGGTATTTGCTGAGCTTCCCTTCAAATTTTATTTTAAGTAGGAATTATTCTTTAATACTCATTATCGTATTTCCCTTTCATTTCTCATTCATTTCACTCCCTTTGGGGGCCTACTGAGTATAATTACTATGGAATAAGGGAAGAATCCAGAAGAAACTGACTGCAGACAAAGAACTGGAAGTGTTTTCCTGTTGCTGAGGCTGATGGGTTCAGGGTGACTGGGACAAAGCCACAGACTTTCCATATTTGTTTTCCTACCCTTTACTCTGTGAATTTTAAGTCAAGACATTTCCTGTCTTTATTAATGAGTTCTCATGAACATTAAATGAATGAAGAAGTGAAAGTGACTGAAAAGAAATAACAAAAAAAATAATACTATGGCAGGAAATAATTTATCAACATAATTTCTACTGATTATCTGATTTGTTTGAGAAATCCTTGAATACAAAGTGTTTCTCCTAGAAATTTGTTGAAAAGGGTATATGGCCGTAGAAGGGTATATATTTCTATGTAATTATACATTAAAATTTTAAGGTTTTATATCCCATGGAATGCTAAATTGATACATCAATACCTTGCATTATTCTGTGTAAATTCCTCCTAATGTTTGACTTTGTTTTAATCTTGGTAAGCATGTTACAGGGATTTATAGTATGGGTAGGCCAGATAATTTTTTTGAGAAAGGGCAGCTTTCTTGAGGGAACATTCATCCCCTCTCCGACTTAAAGCTACCCAAAATAACATGTGCTGGCAACAAGGATACTATACACTTACAACAAATGAACAATAATTTTCCAAGACAGACCACAGTGAGTAAATCCATTCTCAATGTCAAGCAAAAGAAACATGGCATCTCTCCTGACAATGGAGCAAACTTCTACTTGAATGGTTCACCCTTGAGTTAATAAAGAACTGGACATCAGTAAATTTGCTTTCAATTTTTCTGGGGTGGTACCATATACAGATAATAAAATAGCACAGGATGAAATCAAGGAACACCTCCTTGAACCTTATATAATTTCAATAATCAGGTATTCAAGTGAAACAGGAGACAGATGATGTAAGAATCAGAGATCTTATCAACTTATCCTACTGCACTAACATTGCTATTTCCACCTTATCAAGTAACCACTTGCTATCTGTAAAGGGGACAATTTTCTAGGAGAAACTAAAACTTCAAGCTTTTCTTGGGTTTTAATTCGTCAAGAGACAACACTGTGAATACTATCTTTGCCTGACTGAAAAGCATCACTATGTTATGATAGCTTTGACAACCTGAGGAAGCTTGCTAGAATATCAGGTTCCAAGTGAGTATTAGCACACTGCAGTGCTTGCAAACTATTGTCTTTACTTACGGTGTTGGCACTTGGCAAAGACACAAAATAACAGATGGCACAAAGATATCAATTGTTTTCCATTCAAGAACAGTGTCACATACAGAACTCAATTATGCAAAAATGGATACAGAAGCCTTTTGTACAAGAAGTTTTATCAGCGACCTCTACATCTGTGCCTTTATTATTTGTATCAACAAAACCCCTATAGGGATTCTCTCTGGGGTTAAGCTACTCCCTTTAATTATAAAGCACTAAGGTGCTTTGCTCAACACTAATGACCACATAAACTGGAAGAACAATATTGAAGGCTGACAACCTGAGCATCTGCTGACACTGATCCCAGAATCTCCTAACCATCTTCCCTGAAGATATTGATGTAAGACTTTCTTTCTGATTCTCATCTACAAGCTGATTAAATTCATATCTTTAACTTTGCTAGATACTAGAAAATCTTAAACAAGGTACTGAGGAAAGAAAATTAGAGTCTGTGGACATCGTTTACCAAAAGACAATAAGATGTTTAGCATGCTATCTCAGTTTTCTTACAAACACACTGGCAAACTGTCCTAAATCATCAACAGTAAATTATATCTGATTGCCTAGAACCAATTTAATTGTTGAAGTCAGTAGAACTGAGTAACTTATTTTATACTTCAGAGCATAACCTGCCAAGAACGTCTGATCATCTATCAGAAAATTATGGTTAAGAATTCTTTCTGATTTCCCAGGAGCATTCTGGAAGAAGGACTTTATGATTTTTTAAAATATTTTATTTATTTATTTATTTATTTGACAGAGATCATAAGTAGGCAGAGAGGGAGGCAGAGAGAGAGAGAGTGAGAGAGAGGGGAGGAAATAGGCTCCCTGCTGGGCAGAAAGACTGATCTAGGGCCAATCCCAGGACCCTAGGATCATGACCTGAGCCGAAGGCAGAGGCTTTAACCCACTGAGCCACCCAGATGCCCACACTTTATGACTCTTAAAGGTAACTGTTCACATTTTCTCAAAGTAGCCTTAATTATTTCAAGCCATTACAGTGATGCTCACAATTCTGTTCCTGTTTATCTATCTCTCTATCTGTAATTGTTCATGACAGTGAGATACTAAAATACCTGTCATAGGATAATCATTGACCTCAACTTATTTTAAGAAAGGTATATAGCAAAAACTTACCTGACATATCATTCTCAAATGACAGTTCTCTCAAGTAATTGATTAAACTATTGATAGTTATCAAACCATTCTGAAGACCTAGAAACTTAACAGAAGATAGAAGAGAAGAGCAGCAATTCTAGGAACAGAAAAGCAACCACTTTCTGGAAGGTAGGGCATGTGGAGAAGTGAATCCAAAGCCATGGGAACACAGACCAGGGGAGAGGGGCTGGCTCCCTGCAAGCAGTAGAACAGCGGAGCACACAACTGGAACTTTTAGAAGTCTGCTCCACTGAGGGAAGTTGCTCAAGAGGCTAAGTGGTGGGTGGAGCCCTCATGGGAAAGTGTGGTCTAAGAACCTGAAGGGTCACAAAAAGATGGGGGATGCCTGAATGTGGAGGAGCCCCCAGGTATTGGAGTGAGGAAGCTGGCTACAGAGATGGAGCAGATGAGTAGGCTTTCAGCTCAGGATTACCTTAAACCATGATCTGAGGCAGTCAGGCCACCAATCTTCAAGCAGGGATCCCACAAGTGGCAGATCTGGGGAGACCCTCTCCTTCCTCCTCTGGGATGAGCAGCGTGAAAGCATGCTGCAGCAATCTGCTGGGTTTGGAGACTCCAAATGGGACCATGTGCCAGAGATAGAAACACTCGGTCACAGGCATGGTGAGCATGGAGTGCAGCCGGAAACCAGGGAGATGAGAGTGATTGACTGCTTTTCTCTGAGGGCACACTGAGGAGTGGGGCCCTGAGCTCTCAGCTCCTATGGGGCTGGAGATTGGAAGGCCGCCATCTTCATTACCATCCTCCAAAATTCCACAGAAAGCATTCAGGGAACTAAAGCTCCTAAAAGCAAATCTGGAGATTACTTAGCCTGGCCACTTGCAAGGGTGGTGCAATTCTGCCTCAAGCAAAGACATCTGAGAAACACTGCAACAGGCCCCTCTCCCAGAAGATTAGCATGAACATCCAGCCAAGAGCAAGTTCAGCAATCAAAGAGAACTGTGGTACTCCACACCTAGAGGAATGCAACACATAGAATTCATGGCTTTTTCCCTATGATACTTTACTTTTTCAAAGTTAAATTTTTTAAATTATATTTTTTCTTATTCTATTTTTAAAATTTTCTTTTTTCCTATTTTAAACTTTTTAAACTATTTTATATTATCAATACATTTAAAAATTTTTCTTTTTAATTTTCATTGTCATAGTCATATTCTATCCTTTCATTATATTTAAACTTTTTTTTTGCATACACACAGGTTTTTCATTCTTTAAAATTTTGGGATACAGTTTCTTCTAACAGATCAAAATGTACCCTAAATCTAGCACATGGCTTTGTTCTAGTCTCCAGCCTGATCACATTCTTTCCACTTTTTTCCTTTTTTCAAACAACTTATCAATTCTTAAAATATTTTAAAAATTTTCATCTTTAAAGTCATATTCCATCGCTTCATCGTGTTTACCCTTATTTTTGTATATATGTAAGTTTTACTTTCTTAAAAATTTTGAGAGGCAGTTTCTTCTAAGAGACCAAAAGACTCCCAAAATGAAGTAATCAAGTGTGCAACTTTGTACTATTCAACAGCTTAATCATTCATATACATATATATATATATATGTATATATATATATACATAAATATATATACACACACACACACATACATTCCCCCACACACACACACTCCCCTTTCTTTCCCCCCCAGTTTGGTTGATGTATATTTTTCTGGTGTCGTTGCTGCCCTTTTGGCATTATGTTCTCTCATTCATCTATTCTTATCTTGATAAAGTGACAAGACAGAAAAACTCACCTCAAAAAAGAACAAGAGGCAGTACCAACAGTTAAGGACCTAATAAATATGGACATTAGTAATGTCAGAACTACAGTTCAGAATGAAGAATAACAAGGTGCTAGTTGGGCTCAAAAAAGCATGGACGATGCTAAAGAATCCCTTTATGGAGAAATAAAATCCCTTTCTGGAGATATCAAAGAACTAAAATATAACCAAGTTGAAATTTAAAAAGCTATTAGTGAGGTGCAATAAAAAAATAGAGGCTCTTACTGTTAAGATAAATGGGGCAGAAGAGAGAATAGGTGATACAGAAGACCAAATGATGAAGAATAAAGAAGATAAGAAAAAGAGATACACAAATACTGGCACTAATTCAAAAGTTACCCTGAATGTAAATGGCCTAAATGCCCCAATCAAATGACACAGGATATCAGAATATAATACGCTGTGTACAAGAAACTCATTTTACACCCAAAGATACCTCCAGATTTAAAGTGAGGTGGTGGAAAGCCATTTGCCATGCTAATGGACAACAAAAGAAAGCTGGGGTGGCAATCCTTATATTAGATAAATTAGATTTTAAGCCAAAGACTATACTGAGAGATGAGGAAGGACACTACAGCATACTTAAAGGGTCTGTACAACAAGAAGCTCTAACAATTTTTTTAAAAGATTTTATTCATTTATTTGAGAGTGAGAGAGAGCATGAGCAGGAAGAAGGTCAGAGGGAGAAGCAGACTCCCCATGGAGCAGGGAGCCTGATGAGGTACTCAATCCTGGGACTCTGGGATCATGACCTGAGCCAAAGGCAGTCACTTAACCAACTGAGTCAAACATGCAACCCAAGATCTAACAATTTTAAATATCTATGCCCCAAACACAGGAGCTGCCAATTATATAAACCAATTAACAATAAAATCAAAGAAACACACAACAATAATGAATTTTAGTAGTGGACTTTAACACCACCTCAATGAAATGGACAGATCATCTATGCAAAAGATCAATAAGAAAATAAATGACACACTGGGCCAGATGGACATCACAGATATATTCAGAACATAAAACTAACCAAAGAGGCAAAGAATCTATAATCAGAAAACTATAAAGTACTCATGAAAGAAATTGAGGAAATCACAAAGAAAAGGAAAAACATCCCATGCTCATGGATAGGAAGAACAAATATTGTGAAAATGTCTATGCTACCTAAATTTAATGCATTTACATTTAATGCAATCCCTACCAAAATGCCATCCATTTTTAGTTCCAAAGAAATAGAATAATCCTAAAACATCTATGAAACCAGAAAAGTCCATGAATAGCCAGAAGAATGTTGAAAAAGAAAAGCAAAGTTGGTGGCATCACAATTCCAGATTTTAAGCTCTATTATAAAGCTGTAACCATCAAGACAGTTTGGTACCGGCACAAAAAAAGACACATAGATCAATGGAACAGAATAGAGAGCCCAGAAAGCGACCCTCAACTCTACAGTCAACTAATCTTTGACAAAGCAGGAAAGAATATCCAATGGAAGAAAGACAGTCTCTTCAACAAATGGTATTGGGAAAATGGACAGCCACATGCAGAAGAATGAAACTGGACCATTTCCTTACACCACACATAAAAATAGACTCAAAATGGATGAAAGACCTCAATGTGAGACAGGAATCCATTGAAATCCTTGAGAAGAACACAGGCAGCAACCTCTTCAACCTCTCTCTTTGCTTAGAGGACCCCTTTCAATATTTCCTGCAGAGCTGGTTTGGTGTTTGCACATTCTTTCAGTTTTGTTTGTCACATTTCTTTCAGTTTCATCTCTCCTTCTATTTTCAATAATAGCCTAGCTGGATATAGTACTCTTGGTTGCATGTTTTTCTTGTTTCACGCTATGAATATATCGCCAGTTTTTTCTGGCCTGCCAGGTCTCTATGGATAAGTCTGCTGCCAATCTAATGTGTTTACCATGGTATGTTACAGACTTCTTTTCCAGCGCTGCTTTTAGGATTTTCTCTTTGTAGTTAAGACTTGTAAATTTCACTATTAGGTGACGAGGTGTGAACCTATTCTTATTGATTTTGAGGGGGTTCTCTGCATCTCCTGGATTTTGATGCTTATTTCCTTTGCCATATTAGGGAAATTCTCTACAATAATTCTCTCCAGTATACCTTCTGCTCCCCTCTCTCTTTCTTCTTCTTCTGGAATCCCAATTATTCTAATTTTATTTCATCTTATGGTGTCACTTATCTCTTGAATTATCTCCTCATGGTCCAGTATTTGTTTGTCTCTCTTTTGCTCAGCTTCTTTATTTTCTATCACTTGGTCTTCTATATCACTAATTCTTTCTTCTGCCTCATTTATCCTAGCAGTAAGAGCCTCCATTTTTTATTGCACCTCATTAATAGCTTTTTTGATTTCAACTTTGTTAGATTTTAGTTCTTTTATTTCTCCAGAAAGGGCTTTTATCTCTCCGGAGAGGGTTTCTCTAATATCTTCTATGCCTTTTTTGATCCTGGCTAGAACCTTGAGAATCGTCATTCTGAACTCTAGATCTGACATATTACCAATGACTGTATTGATTAGGCTAAAATTAACAAGTCAGGAAATGACAGGTGCTGGCAAGGATGCGGAGAAAGGGGAGCCCTCCTACACTGTTGGTGGGAATGCATGCTGGTGCAACCACTCTGGAAAACAGCATGGAGATTCTTCAAAAAGCTGAAAATAGAGCTACCCAATCATCCAGCAATTGCACTACTGTGTATTTACCCTAAAGACACAAACGCAGTGATCCGAAGGGCACATGCACCCGAATGCTTATAGCAGCAATGTCCACAATAGCCAAATTATGGAAAGAACCTAGATGCCCATCAACAGATGAATGGATAAAGAAGAGGTGGTATATATACACAATGGAATACTATGCAGCCATCAAAGGAAATGAAATCTTGCCATTTGAGATGATGTGTATAAAACTAGAAGGTATTATGCTTAGCAAAATAAGTCAATCGGAGAAAGACAACTATCATATGATCTCCCTGATATGAGGAAGTGGAGATGCAATGTGAGGGGTCTGGGGGGTAGGAAAAGAATAAATGGAAGAAGATGGGATTGGGAGGGAGACAAACCATAGTGACTCTTAATCTCACAAAACAAACTCAGGGTTGCTGGGGGAGAAGGGTCGGGAGAGGGGGGTGGGGTTATGGACATTGGGGAGTGTATGTGCTCTGGTGAGTGCTGTGAAATGTGTAAACCTGGTGATTTACAGACCTGTACCCCTGGGGATAAAAATATATTATATGTTTATAAAAATGTTTTAAAAAATTAATAAAAAAAATTATTGAGAACACAGGCAGCAACCTCTTCAATCTCAGCCCAGCAACTTCTTCCTAGAAACATCACCAAAGGCAAGGGAAGAGAGGGAAAATGTGAACTATTGGGACTTCATCAAGATCAAAAGCTTTTGCACAATAAAGGAAACAGTCAACAAAACCAAAAGACAACCGGCAGAATGAGAGAAGATATTTGCAAATGACGTATCAGATAAAGGGTTAGTATCCAAAATCTACAAATAACTTATCAAACTGAACACCCAAAGAACAAAGAATCCAATCAAGAAAGGGGCAGAGGACATAAACAGACATTTTTGCAAAGACATCCAAATGGCCAACAGACACATGAAAAAGTGCTCAGCGTCACTCAGCATCAGGGAAATCCAAATCAAAACCAGTGAGACACCACCTCACAGTAGTCAGAATGGTTAAAATTAACAAGTCAGTAAATGACAGATGTTGAAGAGGATGTTGAGAAAGGGGAATCCTCCTACACTTGGTGGAAATGCAAGCTGGTGCAGCCACTCTGGAAAACAGTATGGACGTTACTCAAAAAGTTGAAAGTAGAGCAACCCTATGGCCCAGGAATTGCACTACTGGGTATTTACCCTAAAGATACAATTTTAGTGATCTGAAGGGGCAAGTGCACCCAAATGTTTATAGCAGCAATGTCCATTATAACCAAACTATGGAAAGAACCTAGATATCCCTGAAGAGATGAACGGATGAAGATGTGAGATATATATATGTAATGTATGTATATGTGTGTGTGTGTGTGTGTATACACATACATATGTATATCATATCATATATATATTAATATATATATATGTTATGGAATACTATGCAGCCATCAAAAAAGTATTGTCCTTTCCAGTGGCATGGATGGAACTAGAGGATATTATACTAAGATAAATAACTCAAGCAGAGAAAGACAATTATCATATGATCTCTCTGATATGAGGAATACGAGAGGCAGGGCCAGGGGTGGTTGTAGGGGGAAGGGAGGGATAAAATGAAACAAGATGGGATCAGGAAAGACACAATCCATAAGAGACTCTTAATCTCAGGAAATAAACTAAGGGTTGCTGGAGTGGAGGGGGGTGGGAGGGATGCGGTGCCTGGGTTATGGACACTGAGGAGGGTATGTGCTATGGTCAGTGCTGTTAACTGAGTAAGACTGATTATTCATAGACCAGTACCCCTGAAGCAAATAATACATTATATGTTAATTTAAAAAAATTTCTACAGTAAAAAATGTCATTATCCACCATCCAATTGTGATATCCACAAGACCTATTCTTTATCAGGAACCATGGAGCAGTTTAAGAAAATCTCTCCTAACCCTTGGACACTGTTGGTGGGAATGTAAATTGGTGCACTCTCTGTGGAAAACAGTATGGAGGTTCCTCAAAAAATTAACCATAAAAGTATCATGTGATCCATGGGTATTTACCTAAATAAAGCAAAAGTACTAATTTGAAAAGATTATTGCAGTATTATTTACAATAGCCAAGACATGGATGCAGCCCAAATGTCAACCGAAAAATGAAAGGATAAAGATGTGGTGTATATATACAGTGGACTATTAGTTGGCCATAAAAATGGATGAGATCTTGCCATTTGCAACAACAGGGATGGATGTAGAGAATATTACAATTAGTGAAATAAACCAAATATAAATACCATATGGTTTCATTTATTTGTGGAATCTAAACAAACAAGTAGTAAATATACAAAAAGCAAAAACACTCAGAAATACAGAGAACAAACTGTTGGTTGTTAGAGGAAGTGGATGGAGGGAGGGGCAATATAGGTGAAGGGGAGTGGGAGGCATGGGCTTCCAGTCATGAAATGAATATATAATGGGGATAAAAGGTACAACATAAGGATACAATCAATGGTATAATTATAACTGTATTGTGTATTATAATACACTTGTGGTGAGCACAGCATTACATATAGGCTTGTTGGATCACTATGCTATATGCCTGAAACTAATGCAACATTGTGTTACAACTATACTTCAATAAAAAAAACATTGTGAATCAGTAATTATTGAGGAATTATTGAATTATGTGAATTAAAGGAATAGAAAATCTTAGGAAAAAGAGAGAGAGAGAGAGATAGAGAGAGAGATTGATTCTCTCCTCTTTGCAGCTGGGCATGAGACCCATTTACTGAGCCTTCCAGAGTGAAAATGCAGCAACATGACACTTGCCATATTGATAAACTGAGAATGAATTTACCTTGGTCATCTCAAAAAAAAAAAAAAATCATTTTAAAGAGTAACACTAGTGTTTGTGAAAGTTTTTGCTTAATCAATCTCCTAAATATGCATAAAATCCACAGAAAATTTAGAATAATATCTCCTAGATAATCAAGGGAAATGAGTGCCAATGATATTTACCAAGTTCCTACTATGTACTAGGCATTTTAACCTGGACTGAATGAAGTCAATTACAGTAATATAACACCATTAGGGCCTCAAAAGCAGGCATCCTCAATACTGAGAAATCATTGTTTCTTGCAAATGTAAGGGAAATATTTATGACAAAGCGTGTTGAGATAGAATGCTCATATCGCTGTGTATATGCGTGTGTGTGTCTGTTATAGATTTCTGTGGTGGTATGGTAGCTATGTTATAGCATATGTTGGTGAAAATAAGATTAAATAATAGTAGTTAAATTAGTATCATAATATCATGTCATATATAAAAATAATAATTGGAGAATATCATTGAGAAGAGAAAGAGTAGAGACCAGAGTAGACAGAAACTAGAAAATTTTAACTATGGTATTATGTGGGAGCTGAGGGCAAGTTATGGAGATGGAGATGGATAAGAGAAGAAGCTTATGGTGAAAGTCTCCATTTTAAAAGTAGAAATCATTCTGAATATGTTCAATAAGCCAAATATTGGATAGCTTGAAGAATCTCATAACATTCTAGCCAACTATCTGGAAAAAAAAATATGAGAATATACTTTATAGGCCTTCGGCAAAATGCTGTCAACCCAGCATTATGGTCAACAAGATGGTAATTATCAAGAGTTTAAAACAGAGAAGAGGAGAGAAGTAAAGAATAACGACAAAAACAGATCATATTTGTCAAAACAAATTTTGGAAAAAAAAACAGATTACTAAAAGTTTCAAAATATTTCTTCACTATTATATAGAATCCAAAAAAAAAAAAGAAAAAGAAAACAAGAATGAATAAACAGATTAAGAAAAAGCAGAATCAGACCTATAAATATGAGAATAAACTGATGGCTGCCAGAGAGAGGGGGTGGGGAGTATGGCCAAATGGGTGAAAAGGAGTGGGAAATACAGGCTTTAGGTTATGGAATGAATAAATCATGGGAATAAAAGGCACAGCAAAGGAAAATAATCAATGTTATTATAGTAGCATTGTATGGAGAGTAATTATAGCTACACTTGTGGAGAGCATAGCATAATGCAAAAATTTATTAAATCACTATATTATACACCTGAAACTAATGTAACATTGTGTGTCAACTACACTCAAAAAATATTTTTTAAAAAAGAATTCAGGGGAGAGAGGCAAGATGGTGGAGGAGTAGCCAAGTGAAACAACATCAGATTCCAGGAGTTCATCTAGATAGGTAGCAAACCATTCCAAACACCTACAAACTCAACAGGAGATAGAATAGAAGAAGAATATCAATTCAAGGAACAGAAAATTGACCACTATCTGAAAGCTAAGGCATGTGGAGAAGTGAATCCAAAACAACAGGAAGATAGACAGCATGAGGCAGGGCTGGCTACCAGCAAGCAGCAGAGCAGTGGAGCACAAAATCAGAACTTTTAGAAGTCTGCTCCACTGAGCGACATGACTCCAGAGGCTAAGTAAGGGTGGAGCCTTCATAGGGACAGTGTGGTCTCAGGTCCCACGGGGTTATAAAAAGATTGGGGGTGTCAGAGTGTGGCAGAGCTGCTAGGTAATGGTACAGGGAAGCTGGCTGTGGAGACAGAGCCAAAGAGTGAGCTTTCAGCTTGCGGTTACCTTAAACTGTGATCCAAGTCACAGTCAGACCACTGCTCTTTGAGCAGGGACGTCACAACTAGCAGATCCAGGGAGATTCACCTTCCTGCTCTGGGAAAAGCAGTGTGGCAGGAAACTGCTAGGTTTGGAGATTCCAAACAGGGCTGTGAGCCAGAGATAGAAATGCTCGGTCACAGGCCAGGTGAGCTGGGAGCGCTGAAGACCAGGGAGATGGGAGTGACTAACAGCTTTTTTCTGAGGGTGTACTGAGAAGCGGGGGCCCAAGCTCTCAGCTCCTCTGGGCTGGACACTGGGAGGCCGCCATTTTCATTCTTGTCCTCCAGAGATCTACGGAAACCATTCAGGGAACAAAACTCTGAGAGCAAACCTGAGCAGATTACTTAGCCTGGTCCCTGGCAAGGGCTGTACAAAATCCACCTCGGGCAAAGACATTTAAGAACCACTGCAATAGGCCCCTCCCCGAGAAGATCAGCAAGAACATCCAGCCAAAACCAAGCTCACGGATCAAGAACAGCCGAACTCCAGAGCTAGGGGAATGCAACTCATAAAATTCATGGCTTTTTCCCCATGATCCTTTAGTCCTGCATAGCTAAAATTTTAATTTAATTTTTTCTTATTCTATTTTTTTAACTTTTACTCTTTACTCTTTTAACATTTTTTAACTAGTTTATCATAAACAATAACTTTCTAAAAAAAAAAAAAACCTTTTAAACCTTCATTGTAGTAGTCATATTTTCTCTCTTCATTGTATTTAAACTTATTTTTTGTATAAATACAGTTTTTTTTTTCTAGAAAATTTTGGGATACAATTTCTTCTAATAGATCAAAATATACCCTATATCTATCAAAGGGCTTTGTTCTGGTCTCCGGCCTGAGCACATTCCCTCTTATTTTTAGATTTTCTTTTTCTTTTTCCAACCAACTTATCTTTTCAATTCCTTTCTTAGAATTTTTTCTTTAAATTTTCATCTTTACAGTCATATTCCATCCCTTCATCCTGTTTACCCTTATTTTTTTTATGTATACGAGTTTTTCTTTCTTTAAAATTTTGGGAAGCAATTTTTCTAAAATAACAATACACCCAAAATTAAGTGGGTGGCTCCGAAATACTTATCAGTCTAACATACATACATATATAAAGAGATATATACAGATATATATGTAAATAAATTGTGTGTGTGTGTATATATATATGTATATATATACATATATATATATACTATTTACTTTTCCTCCCTTTCTTCTAGCCCCAGTTTTGTATCTCTTCTGATTTGGTTAGCATATCTTTTTCTGGGGTCTTTGCCATCCTTTTAGTATTTCTATTCTCCTGTTCACATATTCTTAACTGGATAAAATGACAAGGCAGAAAAACACACCATGAAAAAAAGAAGAGGCAGTACTGTCAGCTAGGGACCTAATCAATACAGACAATAGAGTTCAGAATGACAATTCTCAAGGTGCTAGCTGGCCTTGAAAAATGCAAGGAATATATTAGAGTAAATCTGTCTGGAGAAATAAAATCTCTTTCTGGTGAAATAAAAGAACCAAATCTAACCAAGTTGAAATAAATAAGTTATTAATGAGGTACACTAAAAAATGAATGCTCTTACTGCTAGGATCAATGAGGTGGAAGAGAGAATCAGTGATATAGAAGACCAAATGACAAAATAAAGCAGCTGAGCAAAATAAAGACAAACAACTACTGAACCATGAAGGGAGAATTCAAGAGATAAGTGTTACCATAAGATGAAACAGTACTAGAATAATTGGGATTCCAGAAAAAGAAAGTGAGGGGGGCAGAAGGTATACTGGAGAAAATAATAATAGAGAATTTCCCTAATATGACAAAGGGAACAAACATCAAAATTCAGGAGACACAGAAAATCCCCCTCAAAATCAATAAAAATATGTCCACACCCCATCATCTAATAGTAAAACTTACAAGTCTTAGAGACAAAGAGAAAATCCTGAAATCAGCTCAGGACAAAACATCTGTAACATACAGTGGTATAATTATCAGACTGGCAGCAGACTTATCCACAGAGACCTGGCAGGCCAGAAAGAACTGGCATGATATATTCAGAGCACGAAATGAGAAAAACATGCAGCCAAGAATACTATATCTAGCTAGGCTATCTTTGGAAACAGGAGGAGAGATAGATTCGAGAACAAACAAAAATTAAAAGAATTTGCAAGCACCAAACAAGCCCTGCAGGAAATGGGCTAAATGCCCCAATCAAAAGACACAGGGATCAGAATGGATAAAAAAACAGAACCCATCAATATGCTGCCTACAAGAAACACATTTTAGACCCAAAGTCACCTCCAGATTTACAGTGAGGGGCTGAAAAATAAATCACCATGCTAATGGGCATCAGAAGAAAGCTGGGGTGGCAATCCTTTTATCAGATAAACTAGATTGTGAGGCAAAAACTATAAAAGGAGATGAGGAAGGATACTATTTCATACTCAAAGAGTCTTTCTAACAAGAAGATCTAACAGTTTTAAATATCTATGCCCCTAACATGGGAGCAGCCAACTATATAAACCAATTAATAAAAAAGTCAAAGAAACACATTGGCAATAATACTATAATAGGAGGCAATTTTAACACCACCCCTCACTGAAATGGACAGATCATCCAAGTAAAAGATCAACAAGGAGAAAAGGACTTAAATCACACACTGGGCCAGAAGGACATCACAGATATATTCAGAACATTTAATACCAAAGCAATACTCCATCCCAAAGAAGAACACATATTCTTCTCTAGTGCACATGGAACTTTCTCCAGAATAGATCACATTCTGGGTCACAAATCAGGTCTCAACCCATACTAAAAGACTGGGATCATTCCCTGCATATTTTCAGACCACAATGCCTGAAGCTACAATCACAAGAGGAAAGTTGGAAAGAACTCAAATACATGGAGGATAAAGAGCATCCTACTAAAGAATGAATGGATCAACCAGGAAATTAAGGAAGAATTGAAAAAAAACTCATGGAAACAATGAAACTGAAAACACATTGGTTCAAAATCTGTGATACGCAGCAAAGGCAGTTCTGAGAGGAAAGTAGAGAACGAAGCAAGCCTTTCTCAAGAAACAAGCTTGGTCTCAAATATACAACCTAACCCTATACCGAAAGAGCTGGAGAAAGAACAGCAAGGAAAGCCTTAACTCAGCAGAAGAGAAATCATAAAGATCAGAGCAGAAATCAATGAAATAGAAACCAAAAGAACAGTAGAACAGATCAATGAAACCAGGAGGTGATTCTTTGAAAGAATTAATAAGATTGATAAACCCCTGGCCAGACTTATCAAAAAGAAAAGAGAAAGGATGAAATTAATAAAATCATGAACAAAAGAGGAGAGATCACAACCAACACCAAAGAAATATAAACAATTATAAGAATATATTATGAGCAACTATATGCCAGCAAATTTGACAATCTGGAAGAAATGGATGCATTCCTAGAAAAGTTTAAACTACTACTAAAACTGAACCAGGAAGAAACAGATCACCTGAACAGACCCATAACCAGTAAGGAGATTGAAGCAATCATCAAAAATCTCCCAACAAAACAGAGCCCAGGGCCAGACAGCTTCCCAGGGGAATTCTACCAAACACCAAAAGAAGAATTAATACCTCTTCTGAAACTGTTCCAAAACATAGAAATGGAAGGAAAACTTCCAAACTCATTTTATGAGGCCAGCATTACCTTGATTCCAAAACCTGACGAAGACCCCACCAAAATGGAGAATTACAGACCAATATTCTTGATGAACACAGACGCAAAAATTCTCACCAAAATCCTAGCCAATAGGATCCAACAGTACATTAAAAGTACCATTCACCACGACCACGCGGGATATATTACTGGGCTGCAAGGTTGGTTTAACATCCAGAAACCAATCACTCTGATACAATACATTAATAAATGAAAGAACAAGGACCATATGATACTCTCAAAAGATGCTGGAAAAGCATCTGACAAAATACAGCATCCTTTCTTGATCAAAACTCTTCAAAGTGTAGGGATAGAGGGTATATACCTCAATTTCATCAAAGCCTCTTATGAAATGCCAACAGCAGAGATCATTCTCAATGGGGAAAAACAGAGCTTTTCACCTAAGGTCAGGAACACAGCACGGATGTCCACTATCACCACTGCTATTCAACATAGGCCATTAAACAACAAAAAGAAATAAAATGAATCCGAATCGGCAAAGAAGTCACACTCTCATTCTTGGTAGATGATATGATACTTTATGTCGAAAACCCAGAAGAATCCACTCCAAATCGCTAAGACTCATACAGGAATTCAGTAAAGTGGCAGAATATAAAATCAATGCACAGAAATCAGCTGCATTTCTATACACCAACAGCAAGGCAGAAGAAAGAGAAATTAAGGAGTCAGTCACATTTACAATTTCACCCAAAACCGTAAGATACCTAGGAATAAACCTAACCAATGAGGCAAAGAATCTATAATCAGAAAACTATAAAGTACTCATGAAAGAAATTGAGGAAGACACAAAGAAACAGAAACACGTTCCATGCTCATGGATTGGAAGAATAAATATGGTGTAAATGTCCATGCTACCTAAAGCAATCTACACATTTAATGCAATCCCTATCAAAATCCCATCCATTTTTTTTGAAAGAAATAGAAAAAATAATCCTAAAATTTGTATGGACCAGAATAGACCCTGAATAGCCAGAGGAAGGTTGAAAACAAAAGCCACAGTTGGTGGCATCACAATTCCAGACTTCAAGCTCTATTACAAAGCTGTCATCATCAAGACAGTATGGTACTGGCACTAAGATAGACACATAGATCAATGGAACAGAACAGAGTGCTCAGAAATGGACCCTGAACTGTATGGTCAACTTATCTTTGACAAAGCAGGAAAGAATATCCAATGGGAAAAAGTCTCTTTAATAAATGGTGTTAGGAAAATTGGACAGCCACAAGCAGAAGAATGAAACTGGACCATTTCCTTACACCACACACAAAAATAGACTCAAATTGGATGAAAGACCTCAATGTGAGACAGGAATCCATCAAAATCCTCGAGGAGAGCACAGGCAACAACCTCTTTGATCTAGCTGCAGCCAATTCTGCCTAGGAACATTGCCAAAGGCAAGGGAAGCAAGGGCAAAAATGAACTATTGGGACTTCATCAAGACCAAAAGCTTTGCACAGCAAAGGAAACAGTCAACAAAACCAAAAGACAACCGACAGAATGGGAGAAGATACTCGCAAATGACATATCTGATAAAGGGCTAGTATCCAAAATCTATAAAGAACTTACAAACTCAACACCTAAGGAACAAAGAATCCAATCAAGAAAGGGGCAGAGACATGAGCAGACATTTTTGCAAAGAAGATATCCAAATGACTAATGGACACATGAAAAAGTGCTAAGCATCACTCAGCATCAGGGAAATAGAAATTAAAACCACAAAGAGATACCACCTCACACCAGTCAGAATGGCTAAATTAACAAGTCAGGAAATGACAGATGTTGGAAAGGATGCAGAGAAAGGGGAACTCTCCTACACTGTTGCTGGGAATGCAAGCTGGTGCAGCCACTCTGGAAAACAGCATGGAGTTTCTTCAAAAAGTTGAAAAAAAGAGCAACCCTATGACCCAGCTTTGCACTACTGGGGATTTACCCTAAAGATACAAATGTAGTGATTCAAAGCGGCATATGCACCTGAATGTTTATAACAACAATGCCCACAACTATGGGAAATTCAAACTATGACAATGTCAAACTATGGAAAAAACCTAGATGTCCATCAATAGATGAATGAATAAAGATTGTGGTATATATATACACTGTAATACAATGCAGCCATCAAGAGAAATGAAATCTTGCCATTTGCATCAACGTGGATGGAACTAGAGGGTGTTATGCTGAGTGAAATAAGTCATTCAGAGAAAGACAATTATCCTATAGTCTCCAGGATTGAGTAATTTGAGAGGCAGAGTTGGGGGGCGGGGTTTAGGGGTAGGGAAGAAAAAATGAAACAAGATGGGATCAGGAGGGAGACAAACCATAAGAAACTGTTAATCCCACAAAACAAACTGAGGGTTGCCGGAGGGGCGGGTATGGAGAGATTGCTGGATTATGGACATTGGGGAGGGTATGTGCTATGGTGAGTGCTGTGAAGTGTGTAAGCCTGACGATTCACAGACCTGTACCTCCTGGGGCAAATAATATATGTTAATAAAATTTTAAAAATGAATAAAAATAAATAAATCACTCACACACACACACATACAATTTGAAACAGACATAAAACTTTAAAAATAATAAAGATAAAATGTTAAGAGAAAAAGTAACACAAGGGTACTTCTTTTATTCAGTTCTTTTTAAAAAAGATTTTATTTATTTATTTGAGAGAGAGAGAGATCACAAGTAGGCAGAGAGGCAGACAGAGAGAGGGGGGAAGTAGGCTCAATGATGATCAGAGAGCCCGAAGCGGGGCTTGATAGTAGGACCCTGAGATCATGACCTGAGCCAAAGACAGAGGCTTTGATCTGAGCCACCTAGGTGCCCCTAATCAGTTATCTTAAGACATTATTTTCAAACCTTGCCTCATTATAGTAGTATTCTTGTAGGTATATCCACAATTGTCAACACTGTTATTAAAAGTATTTGGAATTCCTCCAAATTTAGCTTATGTAGTGCAGAGCAAAACAGTATTTCTTAAGTTTCATCAGAGTAGAATAATACTTCTCTGGTCAAATAGAGATGGTAGACCATTATATACCAATGAAAATCATTTTATAAGAAGAATCTGGAGCAGTGTTAAATTATGAATTATAATTGATGAATTATAATTGAAATTTTAAAGTAAAATTTTAAAAAATCCATTTATTCTGCTTTCATTTATATTCTACTGCATCATCATCTACTACAGTAATTGATCAAGTCAGTGTCCATTAGAACTAAAGACATAGTTTTTTGGTACCTAGATTCTAACCTAAAATAATCAGAATTGGCAGAATCCGTATGATCCTGGGGTTTCTACATTTTAACAAGCTCTCTAAATGATTGAAATTCAAAGTTTAAGAACGATTGATCAACTAAATTAAAACTTTCTTCAGGACTGGGCCTAGCACACTGCTTTGCAATATATAAATGTTTGTGGAATTTAAATTACTTGCATCCTATGAATTAAAACTGTCAATACTATATTACTTAATTAACAAGGATAGTTTAATTTTTGTGATTTTTGTCAGGTAATTATTTCTGTGGCAATCGTTTTAAAAGCATCTTTTGCTGAATTCATTATCAGATATGAAGTCTGGGTAGTCATTCTGAATGTTTCAATGTTTCATTTGACAATCTTGAAACCAGTTTTTTTTCAGCAGAAATTTCTTTAAAATAATTTTATTAATATGCAAATTTAGTTCTTTATGTATCTTAAAGGAAGATAGAAATATAAAACATTTTTAATGTAACAGTGTACATTTATATTTGTTTCATTAATATAAAACTATCCCTTACACTATTCATATGATAATATAATAAGAATCTGAAATAAGAATGTAAGATTAGAGCAAGTTAAAGAGCAAGTTTGTTGAATTTTAACATATTTCTTATAAAATTAAAGCATTTGATTCAGTTAAATGGCAAAATGGGATACCATTTCAGTTTTTCACATGAAAAAAAGAAAAGAATAGAAAAACTGGTGTATGGACAGCTCTTCTAAACCAGTGGTCGGTGGCTTAACTATATGTGCCATTGGTCAAGGGGGTGGGAAAATAACTTGTAAAATCCTTAAGTGGAATCTTAAGAGTGATGAGACAGTAGTATTATTTTCATAAGTTTCAGTGCAAGCTTTTTATTCTCTACATTCTGCCATTACTTTCAAATTAACATCAAATTTCTGCTTATAGAAAATCATTTTCCATTCTTGGATTATTGCTTTAAATCTCTATGGGCTCAACACTATTCATACTCAAAAGTGCAGAGGGAATGAAAATGCTTGTTTTCACAAGTATTATGTGTGAAATTCCATGATAATGGAAAAAAAGAAACTTCTAGGTGTGACAAATATCGGTATTATAAAAAATTGTGCTTTGGTGAGTGCTGTGAAGTGTGTAAACCTGGCGATTCACAGACCTGTACCCCTGGGGATAAAAATATGTTTATAAAAAATAAAAAAATTAAAAAAAAATTGACCCTGCTGCAATGCTCCAAATTCGAAGGTCTATGAAAGTAAATATTTTGAGTATATCTCTTTTATCAGAAAAATAATGGTTTTGTTATTTGCAGATTGTGAATAATCCCTATTGAATATCATGATAACAAAAATAAGAACCAATAGTGATAAATTTAGAAAAAGAGAAATAAATGACAGAGAAGGAAAAAAGTTATTTTAAGAGAGGCTTCAAGTAGGGGAGGGGGAGGAAATGAAGTGAAATACATAAGGTTTCGAAAATCATTTCTCTGGTATGAAGAATAAGGAAACAAAGCCACTTGTAAGAAGGGTGGAACTCATGAAGCTGTCTTGGAGACCTGGGGTTATATAAACATCGTTATTAGAGAAAGGTTTAAAAATAGATTGCCTGACAGGTTTAATAGAGCTAAGTAATTGAGTAACCTTAAATAAAGGTTACATAAACTCTATCCACTCTTTAAAACTGAAAGATCAAGCTCCTTTGAATTTCTGAATCCAGTAAGAGAACTAGAAGGTGGAAACCAATAGCGGTGAATTAAAGTGAGAAAGCCTCGTAGAAGATCTGATGCTTATGTAATATTCCTTGTAGTATTCTCTGCAAAATAAAATAAATTCAAGCAGTCTTTCAAACTTCTAAGAAGAGTTTGAAATTTATTTTATCAATTGTGAGTAGTAAGCAGACACTATCCACTAACCAGTATTACCAATTAAATAGCTGTATGATATTTCCATGATTTTATTTTTATTATTATTTTTTTTATATTTCAATGGTTTTAAACTAGGGGGTTGACTTTACATTATTTAAAGTTTTTTTTTAATTTATTTATTTGACAGACAGAAATCACAAGTAGGCAGAGAGGCAGGCAGAGAGAGAGGGGGAGGCAGGCCCCCTGCTGAGCAGAGAGCCCTATGCGGGGCTCAATCCCAGGACCCTGAGATCATGACCTGAGCCTAAGGCAGAGGCTTTAACCCACTGAGCCACCCAGGCGCCCCGACTTTATATTATTTAAAGGCTTATAAAATGGTCAAGGGTTTGACACCTTCTCTTATAAACTTAATATCCTTTGTCCTGTTTATCCCATAGAATTTTAAGTTTCTTCTACTATAAATTGTTCTACCATGGGACATTCCAGAAACCTACCATTCCCAGTACGAAGAAGACTACTGTTTACTAAATTACCTACCAATAAAATAATAAATCAGACTAGAAGTTCATAATGGATGAAATGAATGAAAATTATTATCTCAGGCATATGCTAATTAACACTAAAATCCTTGATTTTTTTGCTAAATTTTAAAACAGCAACTTGAATTATGATTTAAGTATCAAATGCAGAATCAGAGGGCCAAAATTATCATTATCACAGCAAGAAAAGAAAAAAAAAAGCTGCAATGCAGTCCACCTATTTTGCCTGACAGTGCTAATAAAGGTAATATCCGATATCTTCCATATAATTCTTTTTTGGTAATTGAAAATATAAATATTAATGTACTTATAGGTAGTTACATAACAGGATGTTTGATTTTTTAAATTTATTTCTAATTTATTTTCAGCATAACAGTATTCATTATTTTTGCACCACACCCAGTGCTCCATGCAATCCGTGCCCTCTCTAATACCCACCACCTGGTACCCCAACCTCCCAACCCCCCCACCACTTCAAACTCTCAGATTGTTTTTCAGAGTCCATAGTCTCTCATGGTTCACCTCCCCTTCCAATTTCTCCCAACTCCCTTCTCTCTAACTCCCCATGTCTTTCATGCTATTTGTTATGCTCCACAAATAAGTGAAACCATATGATAATTGACTCTCTCTGCTTGACTTATTTCACTCAGCATAATCTCTTCCTGTCCCATTTATGTTGCTACAAAAGTTGGGTATTCATCCTTTCTGATGGAGGCACAATACTCCATAGTGTATATGGACCACATCTTCCTTATCCATTCGTCCGTCGAAGGGCATCTTGGTTCTTTCCACAGTTTGGCGACCGTGGCCATTGATGCTATAAACATTGGGGTACAGATGGCCCTTCTTTCACTACATCTGTATCTTTGGGGTAAATACCCAGGAGTGCAATTGCAGGGTCATAGGGAAGTTCTATTTTTAATTTCTTGAGGAATCTCCACACTGTTCTCCAAAGAGGCTGCACCAACTTGCATTCCCACCAACAGTGGAAGAGGGTTCCCCTTTCTCCACATCTCCTCCAACACATGTTGTTTTCTGTCTTGCTAATTTTGGCCATTCTAACTGGTCTAAGGTGATATCTCAATGTGGTTTTAATTTGGATCTCCCTGAGGGCTAGTGATAATCAACATTTGTATGTCTTCATTGGAGAAGTGTCTGTTCATATCTTCTGCTGCTCTCTCTCTTTGCAGATGACATGATTCTTTATACGGAAAACCCAAAAGACTCCACCCCCAAACTACTAGAACTCATTCAGCAATTCAGCAATGTGGCAGGATACAAAGTTAATTTACAGAAATCAGTGGCTTTCTTATACACTAACAATGAAAATGCAGAAAGGGAAATTAGAGAATCTATTCCATTTACTATAGCACCAAGAACCATAAGATACCTGGGAATAAACCTAACCAAAGAGGTAAAGGATCTGTATTTGAGGAACTACAGAACACTCATGAAAGAAATTGAAGAAGACATAAAAACATGCAAGACCATTCCATGCTCTTGGATCAGAAGAATAAACATCGTTAAAATGTCTATACTGCTAGAGCAATCTATACTTTTAATGCCATTCCAATCAAAATTCTACCGGTATTCTTCAAAGAGCTGGAGCAAATAATCCAAAAATTTGTATGGAATCAGAAGAGACCCCAAATCGCTAAGGAAATGTTTAAAAACAAAAATAAAACTGAGGGCATCACGCTACCTGATTTCAAGCTTTACTACAAAGCTGTGATCACCAAGACAGCATGGTACTGGCATAAAAACAGACACATAGACCAGTGGAACAGAGTAGAGAGCTCAGATATGGACCCGCAACTCTATGGGAAAATAACCTTTGACAAAACAGGAAAAAATATACAGTAGAAAAAAGACAGTCTCTTCAATAAATGGTGCTGGGAAAACTGGGCAGATATATGTAGAAGAATGAAACTCGACCATTCTCTTACACCGTATACAAAGATAAACTCAAAATGGATAAAAGACCTCAACGTGAGACAGGAATCCATCAGAATCCTAGAGGAGAACATAGGCAGTAATCTCTTCAATATCAGCCACATATCTTTCAAGATATGTCTCCAAAGGCAAGGGAAACAAAAGCGAAAATAAACTTTTGGGACTTCATCAAAATCAAAAGCTTCTGCACAGCAAAGGAAACAGTCAAGAAAACAAAGAGACAACCCACGGAATGGGAGAAGATATTTGCAAATGACAGTACAAACAAAAGGTTGATATCCAGGATCTATAAAGAACTCCTCAAACTCAACACACACAAAACAGACAATCATATCAAAAAATGAGTAGAAGATATGAACAGACACTTCTCCAATGAAGACATACAAATGGCAGTTTGATTTTTTAAAAAAAACAATCATTATAAGCAAGTGTTTAAAAAGTCTTTTCAAAATTACAGATATCAATATCCCAAACAGGCATAAAATCACCTAGTTCTAACAGTTTTTTATTTATTTTAAATATTTATTTATTTATTTGACAGACAGAGATCACAAGCAGGCAGAGAGGCAGGCAGAGAGAGGGGGAAGCAGGCTCCCTGCTGAGCAGAGAGCCTGATGCAGGGCTCGATACCAGGACCCTGGGATCATGACCTGAGCTGAAGGCAGAGGCTTTAACCCATTGAGCCACCAGGGTGCCCCCAAATTACCTAGTTCTAAGCAACATCTTTAGATGCTCAATCTAAAAAAAATAGTATGTTTTTTACAGCATACTTGGAATGCATAAAAACTTTTTTTCTTGCTATTCCACTTTGTAAACTATTGATAGTTATATTTACAATGTAATTATAATGTAATTTACAATGATGTAAACTTATTCTCATATAAACAATTTATTGTTATTAAGTCTAACATTATTTAAATATTTAAAAGTTAGCTGTGGGAGAAGGGAGAGGGTTTTGAAGGAAATATGGAAAGTCCTATCTTCCCACTTCAGCCAACCTGTAAACCACAAAAAATGGCAATCCCCTTGCTCCCTCCCACTCAGATTATTGGTAGATATCAAACCCCTCTTCTCAAATTTGAATCACCATGACAATTTAAATTGGTGAAGAGATAGCCTAAAGGGCACATATATCTTAGAAATTTGGACATGCTAAATCATCTATCTACACATATTACTAGGTAGTTGGGTTTCATAAGAATGCTATATGCTCATTAGACATAATAAATACTTTTAACATGAAGTATCTGGATTGGAATTTCAGCATTGCTCTTTCTTAGCTGTACAGATTTTACAAGTTTATTTATCCTTTGCAACTTTTCATTTTCCTGCCTAAAAATAACTGCAATTATAAATATAAGAATAGCAAAATTATTATAGCTATAACATTACACTAATATTAATGGCTGCCATTTATCTCATACTGTATGTCAGGCATATTTAAATCTTGCAACAACACTGAGTTAGATACTGTGACATTCATCTTATTCACAAGAAAGTTGAAGGGTGGAAAGCCGGACATCAAGCACATAACTGCAATTAAGGATAATAATACCATTTTTGCCAACATTCCAGACAGTTGTGAATATGTAATAAAAAATTGTGCAGGATCTTTGCAAATTAAATTGCTAACTATGAGATGTTAGCTATTACAGCCTGGAATTTAAATATAAGCTTTTCAAAGGAAGAGCAGTTATTCTAATCCCTAAATTTGTGAAGAAATAATATAGAATAACTACAGAGTTTTAGAATCAGAAATAATACAAAAGTTTTCAAGATCATCTAGGTCTCTATATTCTATAAGTTCAAATACCATACAAAGTAGTTAAATGAGTTGCCTCATATCATGCAGTAGGTAGTGTTAGGTCATGAAAGAGAACTGAATTTCTTAGATTCTTAATTACACATTTTCTTAGCATCCCAAAATAATCCAAGCTCTGAATATCTGACTTTTCATGGATAATCTTCTTTCAAGTATCAACAGGTGGAAAAAATAATAACAATTAAATCCTAAATAATCCTTTGACTATTAAAGGAAGTCTAGTGTGGTTTTAAAACAAGGCACAGGGAGGAGGAGCCAAGATGGCAGAGGAGTACCAGACTGAGATGATATCAGCTCACACAAGTTCAACTAGATAGTTACCAAACCATTTCAAACACCTCCAAACCCATAGGAGACTAGAGGAGCAGCAATTCTAGAAACAGAAAATCTACCACTTTCTGAAAGGAAGGACCTGTAGAGAAGTGAATCCGAAAGGACAGGAAGATAGACAACATGGGGAGGGGCCAACTCTTGGCAAGTGGCCGAGCAGTGGAGCACAAAATTCAAACTTTTAAAAGTCTGTTCCACCCTCCTATACTGTTGGTGGGAATGCAAGCTGGTGCAACCACTCTGGAAAACAGGTTCCTCAAAAGTTGAAAATAGAGCTACCCTATGACCCAGCAATTGCACTACTGGGTATTTACCCTAAAGACACAAATGTAGTGATCCGAAGGGGCATGTGCACCTGAATGTTTATAGCTGCAATGTCCACAATAGCCAAACTATGGAAAGAACCTAGATGTCCATCAATAGATGAATGGATAAAGATTACATACACACACACACACACACACACACACACACACACACCATGGAATACTATGCAGCATCAAAAGAAATGAAATCTTGCCATTTGCAACGACATGGATGGAACTAGAGGGTATTAGGCTTAGCAAAATAAGTCAGTCAGTGAAAGACAACTATCATATGATCTCCCTGATATGAGAAAGTGGAGATGCAATGTGGGTGTTTTGAGGGTTAGGAAAAGAATAAGTGAAAGAAGATGGGATCAGGAGGGAGACAAACCATAAGAGACTCTTAATGTCACAAAACAAACTGAGGGTGGCCAGGGGTAGAGGGGTAGGGAGTGGGTGGTGGGGTATGGACACTGGGGAGGGTATGTGCTATGGTGAGTGCTGTGAAGTGTGTAAACCTGGCGATTCACAGACCTGTACTCCTGGGGCTAATAATACATTATATGTTTATTAAAAAACTAAAAAATTTTTTCTTAAATAAATAAATAATAAAAGTCTGTTCCACTGAGGGACACAGCTCCAGAGGCTAAGCAGGGGTGAAACCTTCACGGGGACAGTGTGATCTCAGGTTCTGTGGGGTCACAGAACGATTGGGTTGTCTGAGTGCAGCAGAACTCACAGGTATCAGAGTTGGGAAGCCAGCTACAGAGACGGAGCCAAGGAGTGAGCTCTCAGCTTGGGGTTATGTTAAACTATGATCTGAGGCACAGTCAGACCACTGCTCTTTGAGCAGGGACCTCACAAAGTGGCAGATCCAGGGAGACTCATCTTTCTCCTCTGGGGGCAGGAATCTGCTGGGTTTGGAGACTCAACAGGACTGTGTGCTAGAGACAGAAATGCTGGGTCACAGGCTGGGTGAGCCTGAGTGCAGCCAGAGATCAGGGAGATAGGAGGGATTGAGCACTTTTCTCCAAGAGTGCATTGAGGAGTGGGGCCCCGAACTCTCGGATCCTCTGGGACGGAGATTAGGAGGCCACCATTTTCATTACCGTCCTCCAGAGGAAAGCGGTCAGAGAACAAAAGCTCCCGAGAGTGAATCTGAGCAGATTACTTAGTCTGGCCTGCAAGAGCTGCCCAATTCCCCCTCGGGCAAAGACATTTGAGAATCACTGCAACAGGCCCCTCTCCCAGAAGATCAGCAAGGACAATCAGCCAAGACCAAGCTCACTGATCAAGGAGAAGAATAGAATTCCAGAGGAGGGGAAAGCAAAACATGGAATTCATGCCTTTCTCCCCATTATTCTTTAGTCTTGCAAAGTTAATTAAAAATTTTTAATTTTATTTTTTTCTTATTCTGTTTTTTTAACTTTTCCTCTTTCCTCTTTTAATGGTTTTTAACTAGTTTAAATTAACAATACCTTTCTTTAAAAAAAAATCTTTTTAAACCTTCATTATTATAGCCATATTTTAACCTTCATTGTGTCTAACTTTATTTTTGGTATACATAGAGGGTTTTTTTTTCTAAAAATTTTTTGGCATACAATTTCTTCAAAGAGATCAAAATATACCCTAAATCTAGCATAGGTCTTTGTTCTAGTCTCCAGCCTGAGTAAATTGTCTCCAATTTCTTTTTCTTCCTTTTTCCACTAACTGATCTTATCAAGTCCCTTTGTAGGATTTTTAAAAATTTTCATCGTGACAGTCATATTCCATCCCTTCATGTTTACCCTTATTTTTGTATATATAAAAGTTTTTCTTTCCTTAAAATTTTGGGAGGTAGTTTCTTCTAAGAGACCAAAATACACCCAAAATCAAGTGGGTGGCTCTATTCTGTTCACCAGTCTAATATATATATATATATATATATATATATATATATTTAAAATTTTTTATCTTCTTTTTACCCCTTTCTTCTCCCCCTGATTTGGGGTCTCTTCTGATCATGTTAGTGTACATTTTTCTGGGGTCTTTGCCACCATTTTAGTATTTTATTCTCTCGTTCATATATTCTTAACTGGATAAAATCACAAGGCAGAAAAACTCACCACACACACAAAAAAAAGAACAAGAGGCAATACTGAAGGCTAGGAACCTAATCAATTAAGACATTGGTACTATGTCAGATCTAGAATTCAGTATGATATTCTTAAGGTGCTAGCTGGGCTTGTAAAAGGTGTGGAAGATACCAGAGATACCTTTCTGGAGAAATAAAAGCCCTTTCTGTAGAAATAAAAGAACTAAAATCTAACCAATCTGAAATCAGAAAAGCTATTAATGAAGTGCAATAAAAAATGGAGGCTTTTACTGCTAGGATAAATGAGGCAGAAGAGAGAATTAGTGATATAGAAGATGAAACAATGGAGAATAAAGAAGCTGAGCAAAAGAGAGACAAACAACTACTGAACCATAAGGGAAGAATTCGAGAGATAAGTGACGCCATAAGACGAAACAATATTAGAATAACTGGGATTCCAGAAGAAGAAGAAAGTGAGAGAGGGGCAGAAGGTATATTGGAACAAATTTTAGTAGAAAATTTCCCTAATATGGCAAAGGAGACAAACATCAAAATCCAGGAGGCACAGAGAACTCCCCTCAAAATCAATAAAAATAGGTCCACGCCCTGTCATCGAATAGTAAAACTTAGTGACAAAGAGAAAATCCTGAAAGCGGCCTGGGAAAAGAAGTCTGTAACATACAGTGATAGAACTATCAGACTGGCAGCAGACTTATCCACAGAGACCTGGCAGGCCAGAAAGAACTGGCAGGATATATTCAGAGCATGAAATGAGAAAAACATGCAGCCAAGAATACTATATCCAGCTGGGCTATCATTGAAAATAGAAGGAGAGATAAAAAAGATTACAGGAGAAACAAAAACTAAAAGAATTTGTAAACACCAAACCAGCCCTGTGGGAAATATTGAAAGGGATCCTCTAAGCAGAGAGAGCCTAAAAGAGGTAGACCAGAAAGGAACAGAGACAATATACAGTAACAGTCACCTTACAGGCAATACAATGGCACCAATTTCATATCTTTCTATAGTCACCCTGAATGAAAATGGGCTAAATGCCCCAATCAAAAGACACAGGGTATCAGGATGGATAAAAACGCAAAACCCATCAATATACTGTCTACAAGAAACTCATTTTAGAACCAAGGACACCTCCAGATTTAAAGTGAGGGAGTGGAAAACCATTTACCATGCTAATGGACATCAAAAGAAAGCTGGGGTGGCAATCCTTATATCAGATAAATTATATTTTAAGCCCAAGACTCTAAGAGGAGATGAGGAAGGACACTATATCATACTCAAAGGGTCTGTCCAACAAGAAGATCTAACAATTTTAAATATCTATACCCCTAACATGGAAACAGAGAACTATATAAACCAATTAAAAATGAAAAAGTTAAAAAGAAAGCATTCTGGGAGAAGATATTTACAAATTACATATCCAATAAAAGGTTAGTATCTAAAATATATATAGAACTCATATAACTCAACACCAAAAAACACCCCAAATAATCCAATTAAAAAAATGGGTAGACAATGACATAAACAGATAACTTCTCCAAAGTAGACCTACTGATGGCCAACTGACACACAAAAAGATGCTTAACATCACTCGTCATCAGGGAAATGCAAATCAAAATCACAACAAGATATCACCTCATACCTGTCAGAATGGCTAAAATAAAAATCTCAAGCAGCAAGTTAATGAGGATGTAGACAAACAGGGAGCCTTATGCACTCTTGGCATGAATATAAACTGAAACAATGTGAAAGATTGTATAGAGGTTCCTCAAAACATTAAAAGTAGAACTACCCTATGATTCAGTAATCACACTATTGTGTATTTACCCAAAGAATACAAAAACAGTAATTCAAAAGAATATATGACCTCCTATGGAGGACAAACTGAGGGTTGCTGGAGGGGAAGTGGGTGGGGGGGAATGGGCTAAATGGGTGATGGGCATTAAGGAGGGCACTTGTGATGAGCACTGGGTGTTATGTGTAAGTGATGAATCACTAAATTCTATTCCTGAAACTAATATTACACTATATATTAACTAGAATTTAAATTTAAAAATGGGAAGAAAAAGAATGAAAATACAAGCCAGGTATAATGAAACATCTGAACATCTTATAATTGATAAAAGATGTATATCCAGAATATGTTAAGAACTTTCAAAACTCAATAATGAGAAAACTTGATAAAAAATTAGATGAGGGGGCACCTGGGTGGCTCGGTGGGTTGAGCCTCTGCCTTCAGCTCAGTTCATGATCCCAGGGTCCTGGGATCGGGCCCCACATCGGGCTCTCTGCTCACTGGGAAGCCTGCTTCCCCTCCCCTCTCTGCCTGCTTTTCTGCCTACTTGTGATCTCTGACTGTCAAATAAATAAATGAAATTTTAAAAAATTAGATGAGATATGAATAGGCTTTTCAACAAAGAAGATATATGGATGGTAAATAATCACATGAAAAGAAATCAACATTATTACATATTGCAAATTAATGATACATTTTGTTCTGATTCTTAGGTAGGGAGCAAAGGATGGATTGGAGTTTATTTTATAGTGTTGGAAAACCCATTGTAATGTGAAATCTGCTGAAAAGATTGTCCTTTCCCCACTTAATTGCCTTTATACAATTTGTCAATAAGAAAGTGTCCTATCATATACATGTGGACTTATCTATATTCTTTTCCACCAATCTATTAATCTATTTTTATATGAATAGCCACTCTGTCTTTATGAGAAACCTCAAAATCAGGTAGTGTTATTTATCAAACTTGGCTCCTTCTCAAAGTTGTTCTGGAGATTGTAGTTATTTTGTATTTCCACATAAATTTTAGAATGAGCTTATTGATTTTTACCAAAAAAATTCTAGAGTTTCATATGAGCTTGTTTGAATCTATAGATCAAACTGGGAAAGTCTAAATCTTAATGGTATTTAATTTCATATCTATGAGTACCATATATCTTTCCATTTATTTAGGTCTTTAATTCCTCTCAGCAATATTTTATAGTGATGATCTTTCACATCTTTTGTCAAATTTTCCTCCATACAATCATATAGTGCCATATTTTAAAATGTTATTGTAAATAAGATTCTTTTCTAATTTCATCTGTTTATTTATTGATCACGTTTAGAAGTACAATTAGTTTTGTAGATTGGCATTTTACTCCATACCCTTAATAAACTCACTTAGTAGTCTAGTATTTGTTGTAGATTCCATCAGATCCTTTACACAGATGACCACATCATCAGGGAAATAAAGACAATTTTATTTCTTTCTTTCCAAAATAGATACCATTTACTTATTTTCCTAGACTTGCTGTCTTGTACTAGCTAGAATTTCCAGTATGATAATGAATAGACCTAGTAAGAAAGACATCCTTATAATTTTCCTGTCTTACAGAGAAATCATTCACTGTTTTCCTTATAAGCATGATGCTAACTTTGGGTTTTTTCAGTAGACAGTTTTAACAGGTTTGGGAAGTTACCTTCCACTGCTAGTTTTCTAAGAGGTTTCTTGTTTGTTTTGAAAAACTGTTGGATTTTAACAATTGCTTTTTCTTCATTTATTGAAAGGAGCATACGAGTTTTCCTCTTTAGTTTGTTAAGGTGGTGAATTATATTGATTGATTTTTGAGTTTTAAGCAATGGTGCATTCTCAAAATAAACCACCCATCATCATAATGTATTATCATTTTTATATATTACTGGATTCGATTACTAAAATTTTGCTTATTATTTCTGTGTTGATGTTCATGAGGGATATTAGTCTGTAGTTGATTTTTTTTTTAAGATTTTACTTATTTATTTGAGAGAGAGACAGTGAGAGAGAGCATGAGCAAGGAGAAAGTCAGAGGGAGAAGCAGACTCCCCATGGAGCTGGGAGCCCAATGCGGGACTCGATCCCGGGACTCCGGGATCATGACCTGAGCCGAAGGCAGTTGTCCAACCAACTAACCCACCCAGCCATCCCGATTTTTTTTTTTTAATACTGCTATAGTTTGCCTTTTTTTTTTTTTTTTGGTATCAGAGTAATGTTGGGATTATAAAATGAGTTGGGAATTATTCCCTACTCTTAAGTTTTCTTAAAGAACTTGAACATAATATAATTTTCAAAAAAATTTTTGTACACATACATTTATCTCTTTTTCATCTCTCAATATATATACATATATACCAACTTACTGATATTGACACCAATTGCTGGATATTAAGAATTAGAGTGATTTGTTTATATTTTTATATATTTTTGCATTATATATTTTATAAACAGTATGTGGTATTTTTAAAAATTCTAAAATTATATTCTATATAATTATAAAATTATATTCTATATAATTTATTTATATTCTATAATTAAATACATGGATGGTTGTTGGCACTTATGTTATGTTGATTGCTCTAAGATCATGTTTTTCAACATGTTTTCTGAGAAATGGACTATCCAAGGTCCTATAAAGTGCTCACCAGTCAATATGATTGTTTCTGGGAAATAATAGAAAACCAAAATTTGTCACTTATGTTGATAAGTTTGATATGTAAGATTAGTAAATTGTCAAAAAAATATTATATTAATGTTATTTATATCTTTAAGGGTTGAGCATGCATTGAGAGGACTATTCTGATCAGTCAATCTCAGATATATTTCAGCTATCAGGATGCAATTCATTTCAGCCCAAATTATTTTCAGGATATTTGAGTATTACAGTTTACAATAGTTAAATTTGAAATAACTCCCCAATCTCTATTTCTCTCTCTCTCTCACTCTCTCTCTCACACACACACACCCAAACAGAACAATGGTGTAAAAGTGGCTCATTATGACATATAGTAAAGATTAATAAATGATATAAGTGCTTACAAACATAATATCATTAGTAACATTAATAGTGAGCATCACTCCAACAGGAATACAAAATGTGAATTTCTGAGTATTCAGTCAAATGTTCTACCACTTCAGAGAATTTAAATGATATAAGTATAGAAAAGGAGAATAAAAATGCTTTAAGTACTCTACTGCCAGCGAAGCTGATGATGTCTCATATTTAGCTCTTTCCCAGAAATGACTTGTTGCTAATTTTTCCTTTCTTTAAAAAGGAATATGCAAACTCATCTTTAAGCAGTGTTCCTGTGTCTGAAAAGAAACACCTGGGTGGCTCATTTTAGCTATGTAGATGTAAAGGAGGAAAATATGCAGTATTCTGGGAAAATAGTATCATACACTGTTATTTGGAATGCAGCAGACTTAGATAAATTTTTTTGAGGGGGGGCAATTCAGGTAGTGTTCTTTCTTTCTTTCTTTTTTAAAGGCTGGTTTTATTTTTTTTAATATTTTATTTATTTATTTGACAGAGAGAGATCTCTGAGAGATCTCAGAGGCAGATCACAAGTAGGCAGAGAGGCAGGCAGAGAGAGAGGAGGAAGCAGGCTCGCTGCTGAACAGAGAGCCCAATGAGGGGCTTGGTTCCCGGACCCTGGGATCATGATCCGAGCCAAAGGCAGAGGCTTTAACCCCCTGAGCTACCCAGGTGCCCCAGGCAGTGTTCTTTCTTAATACACCTATCTGCTTCCATAGATTTATACTGGTGCCAAGAAATTTTTAGGAGGTAACATTTCCTTTACATAGTTCACTATTTTGGATAAGTGATGCACTCAGATAACATTCGCTAAGGAAATGATTGAAAGACCAGCAAGAACTTCTTATAGGATTTGTATCACAGTGTAGTGATAAATGTGGTCTTGTGAGTTAAATCCAAGACCTAAATCAAGATTTTTATGGAAAGGATGGACTAATGCACAGAAGTGTCTTATGACAGAGAACAACATATGTTGATCAAGAGGAACTATAAACATCTAACGCAAATGTTTTGAGAAAAAAGATCTAGTCAAAAATTATTGCTGCCCCTACTATTTTTCAGCTCAATTTTTAATTAACTGAAAGTTGAGATTTTCATTATATTGTGTTTTCATTATGTTATGATGTGCTACAGGATTTGGTAAGTAAAGATGGCAAGAATGAATCTGGTGGCTGGAAAGTGCTTGCCATACATCTACACATAAAGGTTCTTTCAATCAACATTAAGATTACATGGTATCATGTTACGTGAGAACAATACGGATCACTTAATGGAGATACTTACAGTGAACAGCACCTTGCTACTCTGAGGAGTAAAGCATAAAACTACACAGACAGTTCAGAATGTTACATGGGTGGTTCAGAATGTTACCATCATGACCTTAGAAAGTCTATTGTTATCGCCTCTAAGATGAGACAATGAAAGAAAAGAGGGAGAGAAATGGAATACAGAATAAAAGCACTGATACTTTTCAATGATTTCTCCATCTTGCCAATTGCTCCTCAATTATCTTGTTGATTTACACTTTTACTGTTATAAATATATACCAGATTGTTTTGTCTATTGTATAAATGATGCTGATTTCAACACTATGAGTTGTTTTCTCTGCTGGAATTATATCAAGTTTAAGTGAATCAACTTCTAAAAATATTCAATTATATTCATTTCTAATTATAATCTAAGGAAGTAAAATAAGCACAGGGTGAATTGTAATATGATGAAAATTATTTTGGAAAGCATCCAATTTCCAAATATGTTTGCTTTATTTGGGACCCTTATTTGTGTCTACAATTCAAATTTCAAGTTTACTTAGCATAAAATGGCAAACGTTAAACAACTACTGTATAATCATGCCTCCATAATGAATAAATGTATTGAGGTCTCATTCTAAACGTAAGAAAGGCAGGGGACCTATGTTTTTAGATATGTGTATGTAAGAGGAACAAAAACAATTCAGAGGTACTCTGGATATATATGAAGGAGAGAATGATTATGAGACCTATTCATACACAAAAACATACTGTAAATAAAAATTTTAAAGCTGAAGGTGGATCAGAAAATTCCTAACAGGTAGTACTGGAGAATTTGCCAATGTCTCAATGCTCTTTTTCTTGTAATTAACTCATGCAAGCAAATAAATAATGATAACTCTTCTCTATTCAGGGCATATGGACTTAAGTTTTTGACATTAAATAGGCCCTACACCACCTTGCTAGTCAGTCTCCAATTCCTAGAACTGATCTGAGTGTACTCATTCTATCATGTTCTTTGGGCTCTACAGTTAAAAAGCATGGTATCTTTTATATTTATGCCCAGTACAGATTTACATATTTAAATCTTATACAGAATTTGGCAGCATGAAGTTAAAAATGATACTGGACTAGAAATTCTGGCCCCGGTTCTGCCACTAAGCAGGTATGTGATTGAGTTTAGTCACTTAACCTCTCAAGCTACAATGTCATTATCTATAAAATATCTTCTCTGGAAGTGAGGACAAAATAAAATAATGTACTTGAAAGAGTTTTTAAAAATTAAAACACTACATAACTATAATTGTACATCATCCTATCTGATCTCACAGTGCCCGCAATAAAGTGTGTGTATTCTTACCTGCAATAATATTTATATTATTTAAAAACATCTAAGTTCCTAATTAAGTGTTAATTTATAGGTTTATTTCTCCCTCGGCACATTGTAGCTCTTTAATCATTAAATCTTATTTAGAAAATTAAACTAGTATCTACATATTTCTATTTTTAATCTAATAACATAGAACTATAAGAAAATATTCCCATTCACAACTCATAAATCAAACTTCCTAGCATATATCACCAGGTTAAGTTTACTTAATCAGGCAATGCAATTTAATGTAACATTCCTTTAATAGATAAATAAAATATAATATTATAGAATACAAATAGCCCTATAGATCAGTTTACATTAACATAAATAGAGTTGCCACTACAACTGTTTTTTAACTTATGTATTAGATTATTCTGTTTTCTTGAATAAGCACTGGAGCAATAACATATTATGGAAATGTTCAAATAAAATTAGATATCCTAATAAAGTTGGTTATTTTAATACGTTATGTTTTTTCTTAAGGTCACTGTTAGAAAAAACATAAAGTTTATCTCAGTTTGACCACTCTTTACACATGTGCCTTTTGGATCATATTACTTGAATCTTTTCTGCCTCCCTTGGTAATTATGGAATCTTTGACTTGTTAACTGGCCTCCCGGGCCTGTTAACAGTCAAAGGGAGGTCCCAATCTTTAACATTTAATCAATATATACTTTTCTTCTGCTAAGTACATATGAGCAGACATTTTAAGTTCTATCAGTATTACCAAGTCAAAGAAAAAAAAATCTCTGATAAGTAGGATTTCAGAATTGTTTAGCTATGATCAATGTGATATAAATTAATAGCATTATTTATACAACATTAAATTGTGATTCTATTTTTTCCTGGTAAGCTGCACACTTAATTTTCCCTATTGGACATACTTACTGAATCTGATCAGGTGTGGGTGAGAATTGGAGCAGTGGGTGTTATATGTAAACAATGAATCTTGGAACACTACATCAAAAACTAATAATGTACTGTATGGTGTCATAACATAATAAAAATAATAGTAATAATTTTAGAAGACTTTATTTATTTATTTGACAGAGAGATCACAAGTAGGCAGAGAGGCAGGCGGATGGGGAGAGAGCAGGCCCCTGCTAAGCAGAGGACCCAATTAGGGACTCGATCCCAGAACACTGAGATCATGACCTGAGCCGAAGGCAGAGGCTTAAGCCACTGAGCCATCCCGGAACCCCAACAGTAATAATTTTAAAAAGGTATTTACCAAAAGGTAAAAAAAAAAAAGTCAAACCATTATTTCAGACACCTTAAGCTTACACACTGATGAATGTCAATTGTATCTCAATACAACTGGAATAAAATTGAAGAAAAAGAGTTTATTATAAATATGAATTGAACTATATCCAAATAAAAGGAAAGTAAACTCAAAAAGAAAATCTACATAAAGAAATTTGTCCTAGAACATCAGCGAAATAGTTAGAGTCTGTCAGAGCTCCCCCTTTCTCTGCCGTGTGGGGACACAGCAAGAAGGAAGCACCTGCGAGTCAGGAGGAGGGCCCTCTCTGGGAAAAAGAATAAGCCAGCACCTTGATCTCGGACTTCCCAGCTTCCAGAACCATGAGAAATAAATTCCTGCTATATAAGTCCCCCCTAAAAAAAAATTCTGAATTCAGTCTCTCAGGGAGAGAGGACAACAGTAGGAAGGGAAGAGTTAACCATTTAGCTAAGGAACAAGAGGGAGCCTACCATGACCTGATCTCTCATATCTCTCTAGCTATGCCTCTTTGGTCTTTAATTTTCACTCTTGCAATACTGAGTCTACTTCCTGTCCCTCTTATGCAGCACGCTGTCCAGTTTCCTGAGCCGTGCTCATGCTGATTTCTCTACCCTTTTCACCCTTCCCAAGCAACTAAGTCCTGGACATTCTTCAAAACCCAGCTTACACTTCACTTTAAGGAAGATTTCTGAGTCCCTCCTTCTACTAGGCAAGACTGAATCTCTGTTAAAGTTCTCCACTAATGATCAAGTCCCTGTAGAACCCATCCCTTCACCAACGAGCCTGCAAATGATCCATGCCTGTTTCTGACCACCCACCCAGACAGGAAATTTTTAAGGACAGGAGTTAGACTTCAAAAATCTTCGTATTCTCAGCACTTAGTCCAATTGCTGACATAGCAAATGCTCGAGATAGACTTTTTGAATAGGTCTAAAGAAATAAGTTAATCAAGTAAGCTTTTGAAATCTTCTTAGGAAGGAAATTAAATAAGATATGAAAAATAATGTAAATTTATAGACAGTAAAGCTAAATGTATACACTCTGAAGTAGAATATTGAAACACCTATTTGGTTAAAATAAGCGCAGAATTCACCTTTCTGACATATTCTAGTAAGCAAATTAATTTTTTCCCTTTAAATCTGCATGTTGTGGAACTAATTACCTCAATTCATAACTATATCTTAATAATCCAGTTTTGTTGTCCACAGCACTTTGAATATTAGGTGAGGATGAGTAGAGGTAAATATTCATTATGACATGAATATAATGTAAAATCTAAATTTTTCGAGTCATTGAATATAAAGAATTAGATAGAATTGCCTTCATTTAACTCATTCAAATCTTAGAAAGTTTAACTTACTTTTGTTCACCACCTAAATATTGTGTTAATTAAGCTTGGTGTTTTGAAATGAAAGCGTTTCATTATATTAATCAATATAAGTCATGGACATATGATTTAATTTAATCAGATTTATTTCATACTAATGTTCATGTACACTAAGCAAGTTGAGTTTTATTTTATTAATTTATAATTTTTACATTTTGTTTATTGTGAGAGAGTATTTGAAGTTGGTGATTGGAAATTTATTTTGAAAGAAAAAGGTAGTAGATAATTTTTTTTTGCCTACGATATATGTATATTTTAAGATTTTATTTATTTGACAGACAGAGATCACAGGTAGGTAGAGAGGCAGGCAGTGAGAGAGAGAGAAGGAAGCAGGCTCCCTGCTGAGCAGAGAGCCCGACGGGGCTCAATCCCAGGACCCTGAGATCATGACCTGAGCCGAAGGCAGAGGGCAGAGGCTTTAAACCACTGAGCCACCCAGGCGCTCGGTAGTATATGATTTTTTAGCATGAGAAGGAAAAAAGCAATTTGGAGCTAGACAAAGGTAATCAGAAAGAAGATAGAAACATGCAAGAAGAAGAAGAAGAAGGAGGAGGAGGAGGAGGAGGAGGAGGAGGA
>NC_081569.1:94379340-94482008 GCF_022355385.1 Mustela nigripes
AGGAAGAAGAAGAAGAAGAAGAAGGAGAAGGAGAAGGAGAAGGAGAAGGAGAAGGAGAAGGAGAAGGAGAAGGAGAAGGAGAAGGAGAAGGAGAAGGAGAAGGAGAAGGAGAAGAAGAAGAAGAAGAAGAAGAAGAAGAAGAAGAAGAAGAAAAGCTTAAACTAGTGCAGAACTGGTGCTCAGGGAGAAAAAGAAAGCATTTACTTTCCACATAATACAAAATTAGAACTAGGACTTTGAAATAACATTGCCCTTGCCATGGTTCATGAACATGATATATAGATATAGATATAGATAGATATAGATAATATAGATATAGAAAAAGATACAGATATAGATGATGATATAGATATAGATATAGATATAGATATAGATATAGATATAGACTGTATTCATGTACATACCATTCATCACATTATTTCTTTGAGGACATATTTCTGAAATTTAAATATGGCCTTGTAAATGAACTTTTAGAGGGTAACTTAATAAATCTATATTCTGTTTTTATGTTGAGAAGAGAGTAGAAAATTTTGTTAGGTGGTTCTATTGAACCTACATATTATGTATATATTAGGTACATATTATGTACATATTATCTGGCCCATAGACTATTTCATCAAAATGTTTCAAAACACTGTATTGGGAGTTCTAGAGATGAATTTTTCCCAGTATCTACTAACTACATATGTAGAGTCCATTAGTTTTTCACTAGCGTAATTTTTAAAATTTCTTTAATGTCATGTTGACAATAATTGTTGGTTGGAAAATGCATGATATTTAAAATAAGTTGCCTCTGCTATATGCAAGTATGTTTTAACAGTGTGTTTTTTTTAAAGATTTTTTAAAAGTCTATTTATTTGAGAGAGAGCATGGGCGGAGTGTGGAAAGGTAGGGGCAGAAGGAGAGGGAGAAGCAGACTCCTCACTGAGCAGGGAGCCAGGCATGATGCTTGATCCCAGGATCTCAAGATCTTGACCTGAGCCAAAGGCTTAACCAACTGAGCCACCCAGGTACTCCAACAGTATATTTTTAATACTATATAACAATGATAAAAATCGACATAGAGTTCTGAAAAAGAGTAAAGAATATCAACATCACATAGCTGAATTCTGTTAAGATAATAATAACACTTACTAGTTTTAACAATGACAATTTAATCCTAGGGTAAATCGCAATTAATTATAATTTGCTTTTTTTCCTCAATGGAATATATTTTCAGATCATTTAAAATTAGAAACAATGAAATAACAAAATTTTTCTCAGTTCCATCCTTGCCAATTTTCTCAGTTGACTATATGCTATTTCATATATGTATGTAAATATATATGAATATGAATATATATGAATATATACATATATTTATTTTTTAATATATTTGTCAGAGAGAGTGCATAAGCAGGGAGAGTGGGAGAGGATAGAATCAGGCTTCTCGCTGAGCAGGGAGCCCAACTCAGGACTCAATCCTAGGACCCTGGGATCATGACCTGAGCCAAGCCAGACGCTTAACAGACTGGGCCACCCAGGCATTCCGAATGTATGCTATTTTCATCAGCACTTTCTTGAATTATATTACATCAACTTTTTAGTCATTTGCAATTTTGTTTGCTTTTAACATTAAGATACTGATGTTTTCTTCAATCTCCGTGTGTGTATATGACTGTGTTAAATTGTGTAGGATGATAAGATCAGAGAAAAAAATAAAAGTAAAGTAGTGAAAAATTTAAAAATTGATATAAAGAAGAGATTCATTAAAAATGTCCTGAAAATCTCTTCTCAATAAGGTGAGTAGAGCTGTTTGTGAGAACAGGGAACTACATAAAATGAATTGACCTGTCATTAAAATGATCAACTGAATCAACATCCATGATGCAAATGATAAATCAGTCCAAACATACATGGCAGAGTCTGAATTCTCAGGGTGGGTGTTGTTCACTGATTTATACTTTAATTTAATAATTTTATATATTTTTTTCCAATACCAATTTAGTGCTTAACACTGAAATGTCTATAGCAGAAAGTACAAAGATGAATCAATCATGGCCTTACTTTTAACAAGCTTTGATTAGCTTACGGTTTCTACGTTAGAAAATGGACATAATGGGCTCAAATAAAGACACAACCAAATATAAAAATACATGATGTACAGTTGGAGGGTGACTTAAAGACTAAGTCAAATAACGCAAAAAGATCATTTACTACAGTATTTGTAAACTGAGTGTTTCACAAATGCTTGTTTTTATTATTACTTATATTGTTTTCATTGTTAACTTGGTTTAGAGTCAGATCATATTTCAGTGAGGAGGATCGGTAAGTAACTTGAAGGAGTTGGCATGTACTTTATCAGGTATTCTGTTAGGTAAAAGAGCAAAGGAGAGATAAAAATCAAACAATACCTAACAAGAGAAATGGGTGGAAGCATGAAAACAAGAACATGAAAATGGAGTTGTCCACATATGTGTAGAAAAGTAAAAGCTGAGAAGCTTGAGGCAAACAATATGGGACCAAAAATCCAGGCTAAAGGGTTTATAATTAGTTTATGAGAAAATGAGAAACATGGGACCCCAAGAGTTTGAAAGCCCAGAAATTGAAGCAGGACTAAAGCAAGGGTAGAAAAGAGGCAAGGAGGGTCTGAACTTAACACCTGAGATGGAAAGAAAAGAATGTTGCATAAGCTTCAGGGATGAGGAGTCTGAGATGATATTCATAAATCTAGACAGGTATAAGAATGAACTCCCAACATTGAGAATTACGGAAACCTAAGAAATCAGAATTTTTTTGAAGATTAAATAGTTTGGAGATGTAAAAAGGAGTCTCACAGACTAACCACTAACGTAGCACCAGTAAAGCATTAAATGGCCCTGTGTGTCAGTTTGTTTGGTGGAGATACAACATTGCTGGTAGGATTTTGACAGAAATCCTTTTAAAACTTTAAAGAATTTTCCTAACTTTAACTACTTATTTTAAAAGTATCTAGTCAACATATAGTGGAAAGAGTCTAAAAATTGTCCTTTGGATCCCATTTCTTTCAATTGCTTACATTTACTAATTCAGTCAAAACATTTACTTTCTCCAGTTCACAATTCCATAGTCATTACAAAAAAAAAAAAAAAAAAAAAAAAAAAACAGAAAAAGAAAAAAAGTGAGGTGTGTGTTCCTCACAGGATTGCTCTGAAGAACAGTAGAAAGCCTCCTAATAAACACACAGTTCAAATTATGTTGTTAATAATATCTTAAATATTTTCTTAAATAATATAGACTCCATTATTATGTATCATCCTTAAATTTGCCAGATCTTCAGGGTTCACACAGTGTACTAGGTGAGTTAATTTAATTTTTCTATCATTCAAAATTCATTCTTCACATATTGCTTTGTAAAGTCAACATAGGGTATCATTGTATAGAAAAGTTTCCTATATATGAAATTAAAATATATGCACTAGAGAAGCTGTGATTGTATGCATTTTAGTGACTCACTCTGACTATATCTTAAAATCTCCATTGGAAAAAGAAAGAGCCTGAAACTCTCATTATTACTCTAATAATTCGGAGTTTGCAATGATACAAACTGAACTGGGCTTTTGGAGTCAGAAAAAGCCTTACCACATAAATTCCTAGAGACTATTGCAAGCATGAGTACTTTTTAAATGAAATTTTATCATAATTAATTTTCCTTTAATTATATCTTCTAATTGAAAAATTGAAGAAACCAAAGTAAGAATCTAAACTTCTGACATCTTTGTTAATATACCCAGGATAGGTTCAAAATTAATAGTTATTGAAATTTTATAGAACTCACAGATTAAATGTCTCTGAAAGACTTGCTTAAAACATTGTGAACTTTCCCATTTGTAGTAGTTTTTTTTTATTCACATTCTATTATTTTTTTTTTTTGGTCACTCTCTTTTTTAATGTTTACATCTTGCAAAACACCTGCATTTTATATCTAATTGCCTTTCTTATTTAGGAGAAGTAGGAGAAACCACATATCTATTTATGTCTCTATTTCTCCTGTTTTCCATTTGTGTTTATCTAGTCTGATTCACTTTTATCAAGGTACTTTATCCTTGAAATTGACTTTTCAAGCTTATCAAAGGAAAACATTTCCAGACTTCATGCTCTTTTGCTGCCCATAGAGACAGGTTCTATTTTAGATCTAGTTAGGGAAACCTAGTTCCATTAAAGAGCTCTACCCAAAGGGTCAAAAAGAATTAATCTACACTTACACAAAGAAAAGGAATAAAATTCAGATCCAGTTATATATAATGAAGTTACATGAATATTTTTGGCACTATTTTTGAATCACTTCTCAGCCTTTTGGCTAAGATCAAGTGCATTGTTTTTGAGTGAGAAATTTAAAATATTCCACTAATCAGTATTTTAAATCATGAAGGAAAAAATATATAATGAGTAGTAAAATATCTTCTAATTCTATATTATGTCCAACTATGCACGAAAGAGATACCAACACAAAAAGAGAGTAAGTGAAGAAACCAGACAAAGAAATACGACACAGCCTCAGAATTTAACCAGACCCTAAAATCAGAGCTTAAACATTTATATCTATACATGCAATCTTCCACATGCAGGGGAAAAAAAGAAAAGATGAGAAAATATTCACATGATTTCTTAAGAAAATAGTTTTAAAATTCCACATAACATTGAAAAAGAAAACTATTAAAAATCTTCTTTTGTTCTCACTTATTAGAGAGACAAGTCTGTGTCTCCTTGTTCTGGAGTGCGGGAAGTAGAGGCTCTCAAAGTTTAAGGGAAGGATTCTACACAAGTAAATTAGCATTACCATTTTGTGTTCCTTTAGATCTGAATATATTGATTCTAATGACTTTCAAAATATGCGCAAAATAGGACCTACCTGATGTCAAACTGTTTAAGAGGCCACCCAAGAAAAATGTCACCTTTGCTTTTGGTATTACCTTTTTTATCACTGTTGAATTTCAGACTCAACACTTAGGGCATTTATTATTCTCTGTTCTTTTCTCAATGTACTTTACCTACTTTATCTTTGATATGCACTTCTGTAGACATACACACACACACACACATGCAAACACATACCAGTACACACACAAAAAATATTTACACAACCACACAGAGGAGGAAAGTAAAAAATGTAGTTTTGAAAGCTAAATTTATAGATCTTGAGAAACATCATATATTTTTGTTGGGAAAATTGGCTTTCTTTTCCCTTTAAAAGAAACACTTTTAGTAGTCTTTACTAGGACAGTCTAAAAAAGAGATCATTACCATGAAAAGAAGTAAATTACTATATACTATAAGTAAGATATATATGAGTTGTGCTTTCTATCAGTGGCTCAGGGTTAGAATGTGAAGATGTCACCAAATGGGAATTAGGGAAAGATCTAAACCTATCTGAAAGAAATGTTAACAACTGCTATCTGGAAACACTGACAGTTCATTCTCAGTATCTCCATCTCTAATCTGCTCCTTTCTCCAGTTTCTGGAAAGGTTTAGTTGTCTGTTCTGCCTCTCAGCCTTATTCAATTCTGGCTGCTATGGGGAAATTCTAACCACTCAGTGAAATGACATGTGGGGAAAATTAAAATTTGCTAAGGGAGGGAAGACAGTAGAGTAGATATTAAGCACACAGGAAAAATTCAGAGTGAGATTTACAAAAGAATTGAGGCCCCCCTGAAATATTAGGGAGACAGGCTAGAACGTACTCTTAGTTAATTGTTGGGCTCCAGCCATTTTATAAAGAAGATTAAGTTGAGGGGCACCTGGGTGTCTCAGGGGGTTAAGCCTCTGCCTTCAGCTCAGGTAATGATCTCAGGGTCCTGGGATCGAATCCCGCTTCAGGCTCTCTGGTCAGCGTGAAGCCTGCTTCCCCCACTCTCTCTGCCTGCCTCTCTGCCTACTTGTGATCTCTGTCTGTCAAATAAATAAATAAAATATTTAAAAAAAATAAGTTTAAGTTGAGAGAACAAAACCAAGTGAGAAGATTGGGGAAAATCTTTGTACACATTCATATCCATATCTGTCAATACTGGCGAACTTGAATGCAAAACTATGTACCAAACATGCACACTCTCAGGGAAAACCATAATTAGCTACCACCACCATTTCTTCTGTGCTCATGTAGTATACGTTGGGTTACTCATGGAGAAGTTTTTGTCTGGTTCTACATTATATCTAGTGTACAGACTTTCTTTCTTTTTTATTTGAATTTTCCTTTTGCTAGCACAAAAATTTGTAGACTATCAGTAGTTATTGACCGAATTAATTAAAGCATTCCCATTTGAATACTCAGAGTGAAAACAAATAAGTAAATGTGGTGTCCCACCGAGCAGACAACAAAAAGCAACAACAAAAAGCAATTGTTTAAGAAAAAAAAAAAAAGAGTTAATTAACACTACCTCTTAACTAGAATTTAAATTAGAAGTTTAAATAAGGGGCGCCTTGATGGCTCAGTCGTTAAACACCCACCTTCAGCTTAGGTCATGATCCCAGGATCCTGGGATCTAGTCCAGCATCAGGCTCCCTGCAGAGCAGGAACATGCTTCTCCCTCTCTCATTCCCTGCTTGTGTTCCCTCTCTTGCTATGTTTTTCTCGTCAAATTAAAAACTTTAAAAAAATAAAAATAAATGAAAAAGAAGAAAAAAGTACTTGCAATGCATAAATCCAGAAAGTCTTATTCAGTATAGTTAAATTTCATGAACAGACCATTATCTCCTAAATTATAATGCTATACCAACTATTCAAACTTTGCCTATGTCTTTTTCTTCAAAAAAGTATGCTAAACATACACACACACATACTTGAAGCAATTATAGACTTAGTGATGCTGCACAGACTAAAATATACTGACACATATAATGTGCTTTCAAAAAAATAAAAGAAAGAGAGAGAGAGAAAAGAAAGGCTCTCTAGAACAACTGACTCCTCAGTGGTAAAAGGTGAGAACAAAGGACAAAGGCCCATAGCCAACATCGCAATGTTGACAAGCAGCAGAGGTGATCACAGCAATGGGAGAAGGTAGGTCAAATTATGGAGATCATTTGGAGCTATAGGTTAACCACCAAGATGATAATGCATAACTGGTGTCCAACAAGGGAATGAAGTAAAGAAAGAAATGTGGAGAAATAAAAGGTATATTATAAACACTGTTTTCAGGTGGGATGGCCAGATTCGTATGTGAAAGAGAGAGGCAGAGAGATAGTTTCATTACCTTGGAAAAGAATGACACATTTAACAATAAATTAAACACAACTATGCCAAGAATCAAAGCGATGCCAATATTTTGAGCTTATAACGCAGGAAAAATGGTCATTATTTTGACCAGATTAGGAAAAAAAAAAAAAGGAAGTATACAAAACAATCATGGTGAGACATGAAAAATATCTACAAGTAGATGATCTTTTGTAATTTGGCTTTAGTTTTTAAGTCGGTTCATCATTTGTTATTGTTATGCTGTTAATGTTTTAACAAAGTGGAAAAGCATTTGTAACAATCAACATTTTTATGGAAAAATGATGTAAAATTATCATCGATATGGTAAAAGAAATTAAACACTTCAGAAAACCTGTATCATACCTAAACTGAATTTATGTTGCATTACTATTGTTAAAAGGGAAATAATATATATTTCTGTTACTATTAATTTTAGTATATACAGATGAATGTAAAAATTTACTTGAATTTTATGGACAGATTGAACCCAGGATTTCAGGCCCCCATTCAACCTGAAACCTGAAATTTCAAGGCACTACCTTGAGATTGAGTGTCAACAAAATAATATGCATATACAGATTGCCAAACTAATTTTTTTTTCATTTATGGAAACCTCTCTATCTTAAAATCATAAAAATAAGCACAGTAGTGTTAAGCAATTCTATAAATGAATTCACGAAATATCAAAATATTAGATGAGCCTAGGGTTGGATGTTAAAGTCAGATATGATCCTAAAGAAACACTAGCTTATTTAGTCATCAATGTCAAAACCTCAGCCTTACGGTTAAGCTGCAATATGGGATCAAGTGTACTCAATAGCATCGGATGGCATGGTATTCATCCAAAAAAGGGAAAGTTCAAGAATTTCTCATATAGAATTCTAGAGAAAACCAGTCTGATTGCTGAAAACAGACAAGTGATAAGGTATATTCCATTTTCAAAGAAGGAGCAATAGACTCAAATTATAACTCCCTAAACGTGTGTTTATGTGTGTGTGTGTGTGTGTGTGTGTGTGTGTGTGTGTGTGTGTCTAGGAAGGGAGGGAGAGGACAAGAAAGGAGGAGGAAGAGAGATCTTCTGAAGGTAAGATGGTTCAAAAGCTGCCTCAGAAAATAATCATATTTTCCCAAGACTTCTGAAGGGAACCAAAACACAGACTGTAGGGCTGTCACATCATTTATTAAATGCTACTTTTAATATTGTTCAAGGTCAAATGGCCATTTCAATTAAAATCTTTTTCAATTCCAGATAAATACTAATGTGCTTGCTGAACAAACTGGGTTTTCTTACCCAAATGAACTCATCTAATATATTTAAACACTGGAAGCAGAACTTTTTAACAGATTGCTCTGAAGATAAAAAGGCTCAGAAACTTTTTTGAAAAAGCTTCTTGCTAAAGCAAACAGGCAGTCTAATTTTTAAATTAGGCATTTAAGATGAAATGGTGTATGAGAGGAAAGTCCTAATTTCCAAGCTACCATATCTTTCCATTGCTTTGTAAAATTTATTTCCTTTACAGATAAGCTGCAAAGGATATCTACATAGAAACAGACATACAAACAAAAATAAAATAATTTAAGTTGCTTGAACAAGTATTCTTATGGGGTGTGTGTGTGCGTGTGTGTGTGTGTTTTAAGGAAGGAACCAAATAGCAGTATCCTTAATAAGACGGTGGATCCACAGCCTTTAAAAATAAGTAACTGCAGAATAACACATAACTGTATGCATGATATTTGGACCAGTATATGGATTCTGTATTGTACTTACCGATCATTGCTATTTTTTTTAAAGTGAAGTTCATCAGAAACCAAACAAAGAAAAGGTTCAGGTAAAATTCACAAGGACAATCTGTTTAACAAACTTCAAAAATTTTAATTTACAGCACAAAAATCTTGTCATTATCTATACTAAGAATGCTTTTTCCATGATTCCAAATGTATTTTCTCTATATGGAACAGATATAAAGCAGATATAATTAATGTGTTACTTGTCTTCAGGTTATCTTTTTTATTTCTTACTCATCTTTCACCTAAAACAGACATTTTAACACTGAGAACTTGTTGCTATGAAATGTCATCAGGCATCTTTTTAATTCAAATAAGCAGTTTCTAGGAGATTCCTGAAATGGCTAATAAAATATGTATTCTCTGTGATATGTGAATTAATTATAAATCAGACCCTTGTTGGTAATAGTTTGAAACTGGATGATTAGTTAGAGATCATGGTACTAAATTCTTCACTTGCATAAGGAAATTGGTGGTAGGGACAGAGTTAGCCATATATTAAAAACAGCTAGAATTAGAACCAGTGACAGAATCAGAACCTATCTTACAATTTACAGTCTATTTCTCCCCTAGAGGTGTACCCATATTCATACTTATGGTGAAAACTGTGATGTGGTGGTATATCTTCATTAACAAAACAGCAACTTAAAAACATGTCCAAAGTCAGAAGTACAAATTTCAAATAATTCATTAGTTTATGCACTTACTGACCTAGGTCCTTTTGGAAGATGCAATTATGACTCACGAAAGGCAAAGCTTATATTCTTTTATGAGAGAGAGATAAAATAGAGAAAAGAAAACATATCTATATCTCTATATTTAGAAAGATAAAGAGATCTATAGATATCTCATATATATAATTTAGGAGTAGAATGCTGAAATTGCTAAGTTCAGAAAAAAGATGTCAATTTAGAGGATAAAAAGATTAAACATAGTTAGAGTTTTTAGAGAGAAATGGTACTTAACTGTTGCCTTAAAAATGGTAAATATTAGGTTTAAGACAGGTGACTTCAAGCATATTCATGGAGGAAAAATGAAATTATGAACAGCACCAAATTCAAAATACACAGATAATGAATTGTTCACCTTGAGTGGAATATGGTATATTATCTCAGAGATGGGTGGAGGGTCCTGTTACCAATCTAGGAGTCTGAACTTTGAATTGTGGGTAATGAGTAGCTATGTAGAATTTCTAAACAAAGAGGAAATAATGAATGCTTACAGTCATGCCTTTGCTTTAGAGAATGGTTACCTAAGCCAAGTGAATCGTATCCCACTGGAGTTAATCCTTGGATGACAGGCAAAAAAGAGCACCTTCCCCCCCCCGCCCCCCACTCAGGTATACCTAGAAATAATGAGAACCACTAATATAAAGCAGACAATGAGAAACTCAAGCTGATGGTTGAGAAGATGTTAATATTTAAGTTCCTGGAACCTACTACAGTTTCTTGTTTGTAGCAGTCAGATAAGAATTTTCTGTCACTTGCAACTGAAAGTGTTCCTGCTCATAAGGGAATGCTCTTCTGACACCAGTATTCTGAGGGGGAAAGGGAGGATCAGCGGTGGGAAAAGTAGTAGGAATTTCTTGCAGGACATGAAAGGGTCTATCTTTGAAAACAACAGTTGAACCAGAGAGGCAGGAATGGATTCTGAGGTTTTGATAAGAGCTAATGATTAGAAAGTACTATCTACGTGTCGAACACTACGTTAAACACCTTTTGGCATCATTTATTTCAGTTCTCAGAAATATGTGTAAGATAATGGATGAAAATAAATCTCAATCATGGGAGATATGGAAAATGAACACTGAGAGAAATTATAGATAAAGTAGCAAAGCTGGAATTTAAACCAGGTTTCTAATAGTATCCAATATCATGATTTTCAGATGCATGTTGGGGGTAAAAAAAAAGATAGAATGAGGACTTTCATAACAGAAAGGGGAGAGATCTTTTTAGGTGGGGCAGGGAATTCAAGAGAAGAAAAAATAATTAAGGAACACTACAAATTTAATTTTGGTTACATTAGATTTTATAAATCAGGAAACAAAGTTGAAATTCACAGAAGCTGGCTGAATTCTTCAGATACAAATGAGCAGGGAAGATCTGTACAGAGTCATGTTTTAAGACCTTATATTACCAAGCAAGGGAGTGCGGATTAAGAGAACAATGGAACAATGGGAACAAAACCTTATTGGAGAAAGGAAGAATAAATAAAAATAAAGACATGAGTGGTGGGGTGCCTGGGTGACTCAGTCAGTTAAGCAGTGGACTCTTGATTTCAGCTTAGATCATGATCTCAGGGTTTTGAGATAAGAATTTTATATGGGACTCCGTGCTGAGTATGGAGCCTGCTTAAAATTCTCTCTTCCCCTCTCCTTCTGCTCTCCCCCCCTACTCATGTGCTCTCTCTCTCTCTAAAACAAACAAACAAAAAAGACATAAGTGGAAGATAAAAACAGAACTAGCACATATGGCACCTTAAAAGGCAAAGAATATATTAATGAGTGTTCCCTCAATAAACATGTAGTTTGCATGAAGTCAACATTGAGACAGACAGATGGATTGATGGAGGGATGGATAGAAAGGACAATAGGCAGACAGACATGCATCATACACATTTGTATCCCTTATATATATGCATACATTTGTGCCTTAGGGTTTCAAGTCAGTATTTACAGTGAAAACTTCACATACTCAGATTACTTAAATCTTTTAACTCAGCAATATTATATTTATCATTATATTATATTTATCATTCTGTGTTGTACACAAAGCATTTAGCTTGTGCTTAAGAACATTTTTCTTCAAATACTAGAATCACTGGAGAAAATCTTGACACTGACTGACAGTACAACTAAGAATTACTGAAGGAATATCGGAATAATTTGGTCATCTCGTAATTTATTTTAAAGATTTATTTATTTGAGAATGAGAGAGAGTGTGCCTGAGTGGGGGGAGGAGGAGCATAGGAAGAGGGGGAGAAATCCTCAGGCAGACAAGCCGATTCCCTGCTGAGCACAGAGCTCCGAGGTGGGGGAGGGGGCTCAATCCCAGGACCTTGAGATCATAACCTGAGCTAAAATCAAGTTGGCTGCTTAACTGAAGGAGACACCCAGGCACCCCTGCCATTTCATACATTTCAATGCAAATAGTTAAAATGCTAAGAAACTGCACTTCACTTTTCTTAAGTATTTTTCAATTCCTGCTTAATTTTTAATATGTCCCATGCTTGGTTAATTTTTTAAAATTTAAACCCTTCTTTGATTGAAAAAAAAAAAAAAACCTGCTACTCAAGCTACATAATAATCTTTCTCAAGGAAAATATTTTATTCCATTCAATGAGAAACAGTATTAAAGAACAAAATCCACATATTCACTAATTTTCAAGAAATGTACTCGACTTCTTTCTCTTTGAAAATTGTTTGGAATTAAGAAGAAAGAGTTATTTCCACATTTAAAGTAAGTCTAATAAGTGTGAAATCAAGAGAGAATTTCAATTTCTCAATGCATGGTCAACTTAAGTCTCAAAGTTTCCTTTTGAAGAACTTTTGCTTTTTCCTACTAGAATCTTTACAACTTCAAGGAAATACTCATTTGCCAGAAGAAAGGAATTCATAAGAGATCAAATGTCTTGATGGAACAGCATGAAATACAGCTACTTCTTCCCAAACCCAGAGACAAAGCCAAATAACTTACAAAGAAAGAATATAGGCACAGCAGTTCACAGAAGATGAGTCCAAAAAAAAAAGTAAGGTATGTTGGAAACATAACTGCTCAGTACACACAACGGTAATTATGATCAAATGAAGGAAAGTACTAGAGCAAAAGAATGACTAAGAAAGTTAAACATGGCAGGAGAGTAGATGCATATGAAAGGATGACAAAACCCTTTTCCTGCTGTACAAGAATCTGACCTTCTTTTAAAGTTCTGCTCTGCTTTCCTGGTAACTTAACAAGGGAAGAACATCAACTATGATTTTAGGCAATATTTCTGTATTAAATTGCTCCTGGATCGAGAGGAATAAAAATAGAGGAATCCTATCTAATAGTATGCCACAGCTTTGAGCTTAGTGTGTGACTGTAACTTCAGGTACTAGAGGTTGTGTCTATAGATTTGTTACAAGAGATGTTGGTTCCTGTGGGGCTAGAGGATTCTGCCAGAATCTCCATCCCCAAATATACAGCTCCTTGCTTCTTATATATGAACCATGTAGGTAGTGAGACTTAACCTGGGGTAATTTTGCCCATGAGAGGACATCTGGCAATATTTGAAGACTTCTTGTTGTGGTTGTTGTTGAGAAAAGATGTTTGGTGGCATCTCAAGATTAGAGACCAGGAATGTCTCCCAAAGCCCTAAAATCAATAGGATAACCCCCACATACAACAAATTATTACATTTTGGGCAGAATACTTCCTTGTTGGGAGTTTGTCCTATGTCTTAGGACATTTAGCAGCATTCCTGGGCTCTATACACCAGATGCCAGGAGCATCCCACCTTCTCCAATCATGACAATCAAACATGCTTTCAGATACTCAAGTGTCCCCAGGAGTGGGGAGTGAGAAGACATGCTGGCAAGCTGTGGTTCCAATCTTATATCTGTAAAGTCCTTTCAATGTCCTATGTGTCTATGTGAGTTTGAATATAATTGAACTTAAGAAGACCCTCCAGTAGGTTATACATGAAAGGAGTTTATTTAGGTTAAAAGTTATTAACAGGGGCACCTGGGTGGCTCAGTGGGTTAAAGCCTCTGCCTTCAGCTCGGGTCATAATCTCAGGGTCCTGAGATCGAGCCCCGCATCAGGCTCTCTTCTCAGTGGGGAGCCTGCTTCCTCCTCTCTCTCTGCCTGCCTCTCTGCCTACTTGTGATCTGTCTGTCAAATAAATAAATAAAATAAAAATAAAAAAGTTATTAACACAAGAGAATAGAACCCCAAATAACCTAATGCATGCCAAGACAAAAAAATCTGGGGTGGCATTAAATATCAAACTCTGATACTGGATCAAACAATTGATAATTACTAAAGATAAAAATTGCTAACAATACATAATCTGAATTTCTATATGAATTCTATTTGTTTGCAGGTGGATTGAGTACTGGTTAAATGTAGGTTTTCTGCTGAAGGGACAGGAAGTCTTGCTGTTCTTTCACAATACTAGCCTATGATTTCACACTTCCTGATTGGTTTTATGTACCAATGAAATGCCTTTTGCCATTCAATTTCTAACATTGTTATCTAAATTCTAAAATGCATAAGCATATTTTTTCTTTTCTTTTTTTTTTTAAAGATTTTATTTATTTGATAGGCAGAGATCACTAGTAGGCTGAGAGGCAGACAGAGAGAGAGAAGGAAGAAGCAGGCTCCCTGCTGAGCAGAGAGCCCAATGTGGGGCTCGATCCCCAGACCCTGGGATCATGACCTGAGCTAAAGGCAGAGGCTTTAACCCACTGAGCCACCCAGGTGCCCCAGCATATTTTTTCTTAATCAGAGACCCATGTCTTCTGCCTACTTTATATTTTCCTTTGCACTAAGCATTTTATTGGTCATATATTATTTAAAATAAATTCATAAAATCACATAAAATTCACAGGTATATTATTGTAAACTTCAATGCATTATTTATTTTAATGGATTATTATTATTATCTTTTTGTTTTCATGGGAGAAGAGCATGGTATTTAGAAAATGTCTAAATTCTGTATTTGGGAAGAATACACTTATTTTTGGATGAGAGGTAAATCTGTTTTTATCTGAGAAAGAGAAAAGAGTAACAGAATTTTTATTGTCACACACACATATTTAAATATGTGTTTATGTTCACTTCTCTTGGTTAATATACTTTCATAAAATGAGAAAAGGAGGAGGTGATGACAAGATCCTAGGAAAAGAGACAGCATAAACTTTCTTCATTCAAAATGCATTTAATTTAATCACAGATCTAAAGATTTTCAACGAAAAATGTCTTTTCAGATTATGGAAATGCTGTAATCATTCACTTAAATCTATTTCTACAGAGGTGGGAATAAGTACTTAACTGACAACATCAATTAACACAAGATTTGGCTGAGTTAAAGTTGGACTACTTTTAATCATTCTACTAAAATTGGCTGGTCCCCATCCTGCTTCTTTGTATAGATACTAAAAACAAAACTTTTAATGGGTAAGTTTTTCTAAATAGCAAACTATGCTTGTATCTACATTAGGATAGCACCAGAGATACAACAAGGAAAATTATGAATTTATTTTCTTTACATGATCTATGTACTGGATAAACCTATTTTCTCTCCAGATAATCTGTACTCGATTACTCAATAAAGACATCACATCTGTGTTGTACACAGAGAAGCTTCTTAGAAAGAGAGTTTCAGTTTTCTCTGACAATTTCCTTAGATGGTTATCTACACTCCTATCTTCTCTGGAAGGGCGGGGAAACAGGGAGCAAGAAGATTGCCTGGGATGGCAGGAGCAGTTCAGCTAAAGTAAATTCATTTTTAAAAAAGGCTTCCTGGGGGCACCTGGGTGGCTCAGTGGGTTAAAGCCTCTGCCTTCAGCTCAGGTCATGATCCCAGGGTCTGGGGATCGAGCCCCGCATGGGGCTCTCTGCTCAGCAAGAATCCTGCTTCCCCCACTCTCCCTCTGCCTGCCTCTCTGCCTACTTGTGATCTCTGTCAAATAAATAAAAATTTAAATTCTTAAATAAAATAAAATAAAATAAAATAAATAAAATAAATAATAAAAAGGCTTTCTGCAGAATAACATACCCATTTGGAAAGTTCAATTTTCAAATATTCAGAAGTAATACAAAAATAAAATGTTTAAACAACTCTGTTTTCAAGGTGGTTCCATTAAAATTCCTCATTAAATCCACTGCGAAATGAGGTAAGATATATTTATATGACATGCTGACTAGAAGTAGAAATTTGAGAATTTTATTTTATACAATTTGAATTGTACACCACCTTGTAAAACTATTGTTTTTTCTTTCCAAAGAAGAGATCTTAACTACCTTGGGGAGAGGAAAGGTAGGATGTGAGAAAACAAAATAAATATTAATGTTTTCATAATATTAACATTACCTTAGGGTTCAGTTGATTAATATTTCTAATAATGGTTGCAAACAACAAAAAGAAGCATAGCCACTTAATTCAAATAAAAGAACACTGTATAATAAATGCTAAGTTCTACTCAAGAATAATTGTTAAAATATGAAAAATAGATGTTTAAATATTATATTCTTAGTAAACTTAAAAGCTTTTCCCAACCTGTATTCTAGTAGAGTATATTACAAAGTTTCCCAGTAAGATGTTAATAATAAGAGTCAATAGACGTTTAGTGTAACCAAGTAGAGCTTTACTGTTAAACTTTTCCCAAGGAAAGAGACACTAGAAATGGATCAGTATTCAAGAATCTACCAATTTGACAAGTGAGTTTTGAGGAAGGTGATGATGAAATAATAGCTAATGCTTTTGAAAGAAGTACATCATCTAACGTATATGTTCAAAACAATGTTTTACTTTGAAGTTCTAAGTTGTCTTGAGCAGACTAAATACATATTCAAAAAACTATCAAGGAGGGCCTTTCTCATGTACCAGGAGGCTTTCTAAAGAGGTGAGACTTAGTCAGGACTTGATAGTGAAAAGAAGTTGAGGAATTGGTGGGAACAGGAGAAGGGAGGAGTGGAGCCTAGCTAAAGACTCAAAACAAAATTATCTTGTCTATAAGGCTGAGAAAGGATAAACTGAATAAATATGGAAAACAGGAAATGCACCTGGGTGTGTTATGTTACTAAGTAACATACTTAGTATGTTACTAAGCTGGAAACCCCTTTTGTTGTTCTTCTAGTATGTTAAAATTCTTGTGCATTCACTTATAAATTCCTCTGGATAGCCTTTAATATCTTCTTATGTGAAGACAATTTGCTCCCTTGTTTCTTTTTTTTAATCAATAGTTACTTTCCCTTGTATTAGCTTTAATCTCCAGTCACAGTTATTTTCAGAGTAATTTTGCTGTTTAAAAAAGTTCAAAAAATAGTTATAGTCACTCAACACAGTCATTCTATATATCCCAACATTACAGAAAACTATTCAGTAAGTTGTCTAACAATAATAAGCATAGATATTCGAGTATATTCTGATCTGTATTTAACTTTCTTTATAAGGTCCATGATCTTGTAGCTGCCAAGGGTAGGCTAGACCAAGACAGGCTACTTTGGCATGAAGATTGTTTTGAGTTCTTAAAACATAATCCAAACCTATCAGATTCAGGATAAACTCTTTACCTCCCCCATCAATTGCCTACACAGAATTTAGATAGAGAACCTGTTCCAGGAAGAGAGTTATCACCATAAATAACTACATTATGCTATAAAGTAGGCTAGGATAGATAGGGAAGAACCTAGTGAGGACTGTTTGCTGGAAGTCCCCTATGTCCCATTGTTTCCCAGTTACCTAACAAATTTTGGCTTACCAAATATTTACTCTTACATCTTCCTGTGAATTGCATTCCTTCACTTTGAAGTCCCAGATCCCTACCCACTTCTTAGTTCCAAATGACAAAGGTACCTTATTTTGCTTGACTGTCTCTAGAATTTCCGAGTCTGTGTGGATTCCCTGTATACATGAAATTACATTTGATTTTCTCCAATTAATCTGTATTGTAGGTACAACAAATGTGCATATATATAATGAAGATTTAATAATAAAAGTGACATTCAGTGCAGTATATATCTTCCCCAACTAATTTCCAAGAAAATGTATTTGAAAATATACACGTTTTACTAAAAGATATTTAAATATCATACATATACGTAAAAAAGTATACTTATAGGGGCACCTGGGTGGCTCAGTGGGTTAAGTAAGCCTCTGCCTTTAGCTCACGTCATCATATCAGGGTCCTGGGATCTAGCCTTGAGTCCCGCATCCAGCTCTCTGCTCAGCAGGGAGCCTGCTTCCTCCTCTCTATCTCTGCCTGTCTATCTGTCAAAAAAATTAAAATCTTTTTTTAAAAAGTATACTTACATAATACAAATATAAGAATACACCAATACATACAAATGGCCAACAGACACATGAAAAAGTGCTCAACATCACTCGGCATCTGGGAAATACAATTCAAAACCACAGTGAGATATCATCTCACACCAGTCAGAATGGCTAAAATTAACAAGTCAGAAAACAACAGATGTTTGCAAGGATTTGGAGAAAGGGGAACCCTCCTACACTGTTGGTGGGAACGCAAGCTGGTGAAGCCACTCTGGAAAACAGCATGGAGGTTCCTCAAAAAGTTGAAAATAGAGCTACCCTATGACCCAGGAGTTGCATTCCTGGGTATTTACCCCAAAGATACAAATGTAGTGATCTGAAGGGGCACGTGCACCTGAATGTTTATAGCAGCAATGTCCACAATAGCCAAACTATGGGAAGAGCCTAGATGTCCATCAATAGATGAATGGTTAAAGAAGATGTGGTATATATACACAATGGAATACTATGCAGCCATCAAAAGAAATGAAATCTTGCCATTTGCAATGTTGTGGATAGAACTAGAGGGCATTATGCTAAACAAAATAAGTCAAACAGAGAAAGACAGTAAAAAATATATATATAACAATAAAGCTTATGTACTTAGAAAAAAGAAAAACAATAATTTCCTTTAGGAAGACAATAGGCATATCTTAGTTCCTTCTTTTAATATATATATTTGAGTATATTCATTGAGTATTTTCTCATTGAGTATTTTCATTTAATCAACATTCAATATTTTCAGTATTCTAATGAATAAATTATGCATTATTTAATTTTTATTACTCTACTACTGTTACTTTGTAGGAAATTGTTCTGGTGTTGCTAAATAAGCTCCATACATACTATGATTTTTAAATGATATGAATTAATTGACATATATAACTATTTTATTCTCAAAGAAGCCACTGTAATAGAATAAATCTGCTTCAAATAAAAATGAGCTGTAAAGTTACAAAAAGAACTATTATACAGCTCCAAAAATATGGAGATGAAATTAAGTAATGGCTGAAAGTTTGAAGATCTGTTATCAAAACTTTACATTACACTTTGTAGTTTCATCTGGCAATTTTTAAAAATTTTAGATTAATTAATTAATATTAGATTAGATTAATTTTAAATCACTATTTTTCAAACTTTTAGAATTATATTTGCAACTACCTGTCCTGGCCATGTCACTTGCAATAACTGGCAATTGTTGAAATTAAAGATAGTATAATTTTGTTTGTTTGTTTCCAGGAATGAGCACTATGCACAAGAACTTAATAATTTAAACTACTTTATTTTGGTGCTTTAGCTACTCTTAACAGGACATAGAATGGTGTAAAATACTTTGAGTCTTCTGTCACTTGTTAAATCATTCTTTATCTACACCTATTAAGAAGAAGCACATTTGGGGGAGGAGTTAAGATGGCGGAGAAGTAGCAGGCTGAGACTACTTCAGGTAGCAGGAGATCAGCTAGTTAGCTTATCTAAACATTGCAAACACCTACAAATCCAACGGGAAATTGAAGAGGAGAACAGCAATTCTAGAAACAGAAAATCAAGCACTTTCTGAAAGGTAGGACTGGCGGAGAAGTGAATCCAAAGCAATGGGAAGATAGAACGCGGTGGGAGGGGCCGGCAAGCGGCAGAGCAACAGAGCACAAAATGAGGACTTTTATTAAGTCTGTTCTGCTGAGGGACATCGCTCGAGGCTAAACCAGGGTGAAGCCCACGTGGGGTTAGCGTGGCCTCAGGTCCAGCAGGGTCACAGAAGGATCGGGGGTGTCTGAGTGTTGCAGAGCTTGCAGGTATTAGAACAGGGAAGCCGGCTACAGAGACAGAGCCGAGGAGTGAGTCCTCAGCTCGTGTTACCTTGAACCAGTCACAGGTTGGGTGAGCTCAAAGCACAGACGGAGGCCAGGGAGATGGGAGTGATTGGGTGCTATTTTCTTAGGATGCACTGAGGAGTGGGGCCCCAAGTCCTAGACACCTCTGGGCTGGAGACTGGGAGACTGCCATTTTCATTCCCGTCCTCTGGAACTCTACAGAGAGGGTTCAGGGAACAAAAGCTCCCGAAAGCAAAACCTGAGCAGATTACTCAACCCGGGCCCCTGGTAAGGGTGGTACAATTCCACCTGGGGCAAAGACACTTGAGAATCACTACAACAGGCCCCTCCCCCAGAAGATCAACAAGAAATCCTGCCAGGACCAAGTTCACCTATCAAGGAGTGCAGGTTCAATACCAAGGAGAGCAACGGAATTCCAGAGGAGGAGAAAGCAAAAAGCACAGAACACATGGCTTTCTCCCCATGATTGTTTAGTCTTGCAGTAAATTTAATTTTTTTTCAATTTTTTTTCTTCTGCTGCTAAATTTTTTTTAACTCTTACCCTTTTATTTTTTAATGTTTTTTAACTAGTTTATCTAATATATATATATTTTTCTTTTTATATTTTTTCTTTGTTTTCTTTTTTTTTTTTTTTTTCTAAACCTCATTTTATCCCCTTTCCCCTCCACGATTTGGGGACTCTTCTGATTTGGTTAAAGTGTATTTTCCTGGGTCTTTGACACCATTTTAGTATTTGACTTGCTCCTTCATATACTCTTATCTGGACAAATGACAAGGGGGAAAAATTCACCACAAAAAAAAGAACAAGAGATAGTACAGAAGGCTAGGGACATAATCAATACAGACATTGGTAATATGTCAGATCTAGAGTTCAGAATGACGATTCTCAAGGTTCTAGCTGGGCTCGAAACAGGCATGGGAGATATTAGAGAAACCCTCTCGGGAGATATAAAAGCCCTCTCTGGAGGAATAAAAGAACTAAAATCTAACCAAGTTGAAATGAAAAAACTATTAATGAGGTTCAATCAAAAATGGAGGCTCTCACTGCTAGGATAAATGAGGCAGAAGAAAGAATTAGTGATATAGAAGACCAAATGACAGAGAATAAAGAAACTGAGCAAAAGAGGGACAAACAGCTACTGGACCACAAGGGGAGAATTCAAGAGATAAGTGACACCATAAGTCAAAACAACATTAGAATAATTGGGATTCCAGAAGAAGATGAAAGAGAGAGGGGAGCAGAGGTATATTGGAGAGAATTATTGAAGAGAATTTCCCCAACATGGCAAAGGGAACAAGCATCAAAATCCAGGAGGTGCAGAGAACCCCCCCTCAAAACCAACAAGAATAGTTCCACACCCCAACACCTAATAGTAAAATTTACAAGTCTTAGTGATAAAGAGAAAATCCTGAAAGCAGCACAGGAAAAGAAGTCTGTAACATACCATGGTAAACATATTAGATTGGCAGCGGACTTATCCACAGAGACCTGGCAGGCCAGAAAGAACTGGCATGATATATTCAGAGCATGAAACAAGGAAAACATGCAGCCAGGAATACTATATCCAGCTAGGCTATCATTGAAAATAGAAGGAGAGATAAGAAGCATCAGGTCAAACAAAAACTGAAAGAATGTGCAAACACCAAACCAGCTCTACAGGAAATATTGAAAGGGGCCCTCTGAGCAAAGAGAGAGCCCAAAAGTAGTAGATCAGAAAGAAAAAGAGACAATATAGTAGCAGTCACCTTACAGATAATACAATGCCACAAAATTCAGATCTCTCAATAGTTACCCTGAATGTTAATGGGCTAAATGCCCCAATCAAAAGACACAAGGTATCAGAATGGATAAAAAAACAAAACCCATAAATATGTTGCCTACAAGAAACTCATTTTAGACTGGAAGACACCTCCAGATTTAAAGTGAGGGGGTGGAAAACAATTTACCATGCTAATGGACATCAGAAGAAATCTGGGGTGGCAATCCTTATATCAGATCAATTAGATTTTAAGCCAAAGACTATAATAAAAGATGAGGAAAGACACTATATCATACTCAAAGGGTCTGTCCAACAAAAAGATCTAACAATTTTAAATATTATGCCCCTAAAGTGGGAGTAGCCAACTATATAAACCAATACCAATAAATAACAAAAGCAAAGAACCACATCAACAATAATACAATAATAGTAGGGGACTTTAACACTCCCCTCACTGAAATGGACAGATTATCCAAGCAAAAGATCAACAAGGAAATAAAGGCCTTAAATTACACACTGGGCCAAAGGCATCACAGATATTTTTAGAACATTTCATCCCAAAGTAACAGAATACACATTCTTCTCTAGTGCACATGGAACATTCTCCAGAATAGATCCCATCCTCGGACCTAAAGCAGGTCTCAACCGGTATCCAAAGATTGGGATCATTCCCTGCATATTTTCAGACCACAATGCTCTGAAGCTAGAGGAAATTTGGAAAGAACCCAAATACATGGAGACTAAACAGCATCCTTCTAAAGAATGAATGGGTCAACCAGGAAATTAAAGAAGAATTGAAAAAATTCATGGAAACAAATGATAATGAAAACACAATGGTTCAAAATCTGGGACACAACAAAGGCAGTCCTGAGAGGAAAATATATAGTGGTACAAGCCTTTCTCAAGAAACAAGAAAGGTCTCAGGTACACAACCTAACCCTACACCTAAAGGAGCTGGATAAAGAACAAGAAAGAAACCCTAAACCCAGCAGGACAAGAGAATTCATAAAGATCAGAGAAGAAATCAATGAAATAGAAACCAAAAAAAAAAAAAAAAAAAAAAAAAAAACACAATAGAAATAGAACAAATCAATGAAACTAGGAGCTGGTTCTTTGAAAGAATTAATAAGACTGAGAAACGCCTGGCTAGACTTATCAAAAAGAAAAGAGAAAAGTCGCAAATAAATAAAATCATGAATGAAAGAGGAGAGATCACAACTAACACCAAAGAAATACAAACTATTATAAGAACATACTATGAGCAACTCTACGCCAACAAATTTGACAATCTCGAAGAAATGGATGCGTTCCTAGAGACATATAAACTACCAAAACTGAACCAGGAAGAAATAGAAAACCTGAACAAACCCAGATCCAGTAAAGAGATTGAAATAGTCATCAAAAATCTCCAAACAAAAAAAAGCCCAGGGCCAGATGGCTTCCCAGGGGAATTCTACCAAACACTTAAAGAAGAACTAATTCCTATTCTCCAGAAACTGTTCCAAAAAATAGAAATGGAAGGAAAACTTCCAAACTCATTTTATGAGGTCAGTATCACCTTGATCCCCAAACCAGACAAGGATCCCATCAAATAAGAGAACTACAGACCAATATCCTTGATGAACACAGATATAGAAATTCTCACCAAAATACTAGCCAATAGGATTCAACAGTACATTAAAAGGATTATTCACCACGACCAAGTGGGATTTATTCCAGGGCTGCAAGGTTAGTCAATGTGATACAACACATCAATAAAAGAAAGAACAAGAACCATATGATACTCTCCATAGATGCTGAAAAAGCATTTGACAAAGTACAGCATCCCTTCCTGATCAAAACTCTTCAAAGTGTAGGGATAGAGGGCACATACCTCAATATCATCAAAGCCATCTAGGAAAAACCCATCGCAAATATCATTCTCAATGGAGAAAAACTGAAAGCTTTTCCGTTAAGTTCAGGCACGGCAGGGATGTCCATTATCACCACTGCTATTCAACATAGTACTAGAAGTCCTAGCCTCAGCAATCAGACAACATAAGGAAACTAAAGGCATCCAAATCAACTAAGAAGAAGTCAAACTATCACTCTTCGCAGATGATATGATACTATATGTGGAAAACCCAAAAGACTCCACTCCAAAACTGCTAGAACTTGTACAGGAATTTAGTAAAGTGTCAGGATATAAAATCAATTCACAGAAATCAGTTGCATTTCTTTACACCAACAAGACAGAAGAGAAATTAGAGTCAATCTCACTTACAATTGCACCCAAAACTATAAGATACCTAGGAATAAACCTAACCAAGAGACACAGAATCTATACTCAGAAAACTATAAAGTACTCATGAAAGAAATTGAGGAAGACACAAAGAAATGGAAAAATGTTTCATGCTCCTGGATTGGAATAAAAAATATTGTGAAAATGTTTATGCTACCTAAAGCAATCTACACATTTAATGCAATTCCTATCAAAATACCATCCATTTTTTTCAAAGAAATGGAACAAATAATCCTAAAATTTATATGGAACCAGAAAAGACCTCAAGTAGACAAAGGAATATTGAAAAAGAAAGCCAAAGTTGGTGGCATCACAATTCTGGACTTCAAGCTCTATTACAAAGCTGTCATCATCAAGACAGCATGGTACTGGCACAAAAACAGACACATAGATCAACGGAACAGAATAGAGAGCCCAGAAATAGACCCTCAACTCTATGGTCAACTAATCTTTGACAAAGCAGGAAAGAATGTTCAATGGAAAAAAGACAGCCTCTTCAATAAATGGTGTTGGGAAAATTGAACAGCCACATGCAGAAAAATGAAATTGGACCATTTCCTTATTCCACACACAAAAATAGACTCAAAATGGATGAAGGACCTCCATGTGAGAAAGGAATCCATCAAAATCCTTGAGAAGAACACAGGCAGCAACCTCTTTGACCTCAACCACAGCAACTTCTTCCTAGGCACATTGCCAAAGGCAAGGGAAGCAAGGGGAAAAATGAACTATTGGGATTTCATCAAGATCAAAAGCTTTTGCACAGCAAAGGAAACAGTTAACAAAACTAAAAGACAACTGATAGAATGGGAGAAGATATTTGCAAATGACATATCAGATGAAGGGCTAGTCTCCAAAATCTATAAAGAAAAAATCAAACTCAACACCCAAAGAACAAATAATCCAATCAAGAAATGGGCAGAGGACATGAACAGACATTTGTGCAAAGAAGACATCCAGATGGCCAACAGACACATGAAAAAGTGCTCCACATCACTCAGATTCAGGGAAATACAAATCAAAACCACAGTGAGATATCACCTCACACCAGTCAGAATGGCTAAAATTAACAAGTCAGGAAATGACAGGTGCTGGCGAGGATGTGGAGAAAGGGGAACCCTCCTACACTGTTGGTGGGAATGCACGCTGGTGCAACCACTCTGGAAAACAGCATGGAGGTTCCTCAAAATGTTGAAAATAGAGCTACCCTATGACCCAGCAATTGCACTACTGGGTATTTACCCTAAAGATACAAACGTAGTGATCCGAAGGGGCATGTGCACCTGAATGTGTATAGCAGCAATGTCTACAATAGCCAAACTATGGAAAGAACCTAGATGTCCATCAACAGATGAATGGATCAAGAAGATGTGGTATATATACACAATGGAATGCTATGCAGCCATCAAAAGAAATGAAATCTTGCCATTTGCGACGATGTGGATGGAACTAGAGGATATCGTGCTTAGCAAAATAAGTCAATCGGAGAAAGACAACTATCATATGATCTTCCTGATATGAGGAAGTAGAGATGCAACATGGGGGGTTAAGGGGGTAGGAGAGGAACAATCGAAACAATATGGGATTGGGAGGGAGGGAAACCATAACGGACTCTTAATCTCACACACAAAAAACTGAGGGTTGCTGGGAGGAGGGGGAATGGGAGAGGGGGTGGAGTTATGGACATTGGGGAGGGTATGTGCTATGGATTGCTGCGAAGTGTGTAAACCTGGTGATTCACAGACCTGTACCCCTGGGGATAAAAATACATTATATGTTTATTAAAAAAAAAAAAAAAGAAACACCAGCAGCAAATTAACTGGAGATAGTAAATAATTCAGTATGTTTTAATAAAATGATTTCCTTATAATTTTAATCCAACAGTAGGTAACAATAAATCTCATTTGGCAATTTAGGGCATTAAACTAAATGGAGTATTCCATTATTTATAGACTGTGGATAAATATATACTATTTATATTTAGGCACTAGAATCTCATCAACATCCTACATACAACAATTTCTGTGCTCCTTTAGTCCTTTTACCTGGTTATTGTTTAACTGGACACAGTAAAATTAAATAAGGAAAAAGTGTGCCTTAGAGATACCAGATTTTTGTTTATTTCTTATTTACCATGAAGATCTCTTTTTCCTTCTTTTACATTTCAAATCATAAAATTACATATATATATATATATGTGTGTGTGTGTGTGTGTGTGTGTGTGTGTATTATATATATAAAATAGACTGTCCCAGAATTTGCCAATGTAATAAACATTTTAAGAAAGGAAATCATAATAAACTAAAGCGTAGAGTTCATGTCCTGCATGTCCTGAAAAAGGTGTTTCATAAGTGTTAGAATAATCTGACATCTTCATATACTTAAAACACTTTCAGGCCTCACACTCAATGCATCAAGTCCTCAGATACCTCCGAAACCTAAATAATAACAATCAGTCATGTAAGAAGGAAGGAATAGGCCATATACATATATATATATATATACATACATATACATATACATATATATATATATATATAAATATTTTATTTGTTATCAAACTTACATTTACTCAGCAGGGTAATGAATAGCTGTAATGCAAAATGTATTGTGCTGAGAATACAAAATATAGATAAGGCAAAGCAAAACTAATTGCTGAAGATAATATAAACACATGCACATATATGTATGTAGATGTGTGTGTACACGTGTGGGAAATAACTTAGTATTTTATATGGATATTTATCACACATAGCATGACTGCAAGTTAAGCACAAATGCCATATTATTTTCATGCGTTTAAGATGTCACTATACAAGTTGCAATGTTTATCATTTAAAAACTATCAAAATTCCTGCATTGTAAGTTTTGCAGGAATAAGCCTTAGTTAGGCATGCAGGTTGGACTTGCTAGCAGGAATTACGTGCCTAGAAAATCAACATTTGATTCACTCAGGAATAATCTGGAGTTGTTACCAGTTATTTGTACCTGGCAAAAGCTCAGGCATATAATCAGATCCTTCAGAAGAACTGGGAATACATGAAAGGGAGCTTCTTGAAAGACATGATGGCATCCTTACCTGAAATTGGCAAGGCTATAGGAACCCAGCTGGCTTCTTCGTAGGCCAAGGAAGCTTGCCTCTGAGAGGAAGTGCTGTTATTTTATATTCCCTGCTCTGTGAAGTCATTTGGGGATGCAGATCTTTTTATTTACATTAAATGAACTAGAATTTGCCTATGTCTGTTGCTGTCTTTTAATCAATTACATCCTGTGACACTAGAGACAACCATGCCAGTATTTATTTTCATCTACTACTGCAAGACTAAATTTTTAAATCCTGTGCTGAACTTAATGATTCCTATGGGACTTATTAAAAAGCAAAACGAAAAAAAGAAAAGAAAAAATTGACACACTCAAGAATTCTGAAGGTTTGAATATTCTGTGGAGTTTGGAGACCCTGGTTCTTAAAACTTTAATTCAAAATTCCCTAGAATCTAATGGATTCCCTAACTTTTATTTGTATCAGAGCTTCCCCAGAGAAGCTCACAGAGCTTCACATCACATCACAGACATCACATCATATCACAGATATATGAGTAGAATAACACCAGTAGCCCAATAGCTTTAGGAACACCAAAGCTTTGCGCCTAACTCCAGAAGAAGCACAGAACTCTGTGATTAACAACAACAATAAAGTATTTCAAACTGTATCAGTTTCCTCTATGGTCACTGGCAAGGTTTTTGTTTTTGTTTTTGTTTTCAAGAATTAAGGAGAAGTTTCTCTTTTTTAAGTCATTTCTTCTTTTTCTGTCTAGAACCTGTTTTCACATGAACCTCCTACCCATGAGCTTATCATAAGTATAAAGACCAGTGAGGAAAAAACAATACTGAATGGCTGAGTAAAACTTGCTTTCTAAAAGCTACATTATTTGGGGATGCCTGGGTGGCTCAATCAGTAAGGCATTTGCCTTAAGATCAGGTCATGATCCCAGGATGCTGGGATCAAGCCTCACATCAGGCTCCTCGCTTGGTGGGGAGTCTGTTTCTCTGCCTGCCACTCCCCATGCTTGTGTGCTCTCTCTCTCTCTCTCTCTCCCTCTCTTATTCTCTGACAAATAAATAAATAAAATCTTTAAAAACATAAAAACAATAAAAATTGCATTATTTGGAAACAAACACACTCATAACCAATTGGAAATCAGCCAAGGCATTTGTCAAATATCAGTTTGCATATTTACAGGACAAACAGCAAATAGGAATCTGAGTTTCTCCAGAATGGAGACAGGGAATGGTTATGCAATGCCCAGAACTTTGCTCCTCTCCCCACAACTCACATAACTTATATACAAATGAACTTGTTATTAGGTCCAAACATAATCCTTCCATATCTCAATTATTTTTTCCAATTTAAAGTCAGTTAATCCAATCTGCCAACATCCTTAAATCTAATATAAAAAGAGACGTTTTTGGACTAAATTCTATTTTCCATTTTCTGAGTTAGAGAGACATAGAAAGGAAACAACATCGTTGCTTATTGAAGTGTATAGTGTATCTAATGCATTCATATTCTTAAAGATTTTGCTACCACGTATTTAACAAATTGTATATCAATTAAAACTTAGAGCAGTAATACTGGAGTTTGAACAGATTATGTTTAGTTTGCTGCTTTTCTTTTGGCATTATCTGTACCACCTGCCTTCCAAGTTACCAGGGCATCCTCTAATAACCCAATGTCAGGGACATCATTAAATATACATATTTTTTACACTTAGAAATTTATGTACTTTTAATACTAAAGGCAAATTCAAAGGACGTAATATCTACATTTTTGGGGGGCGGTCAGAACTATAACAGTGATTTCAACACAAATAGTTAAAAATCAATCATATTTAACTCTCACAGTAAATCATTTTCAGTTAAGCAAATCAAACAAAAATTCAGGACCTAATATTTGAATGATCTCAATACTAGTAGGTAATTATGTAATCTACTCTTAAAACTTCAGATATGCAAACATAGCATTTCAATGATTAGGTCTCCACAATTTAAGCAACGGGATGCTTTGAAATAGGTTGATAATTTGGGCAAAGGTGCATGCAATTGCCTGAAGTAGAAACAAGAACTCTGAAAACAAGAGTATGGTAATCTGAATTAGCAATTACTTCCCATCTTTACTTTGCCTCATTGAACATGGTCAGTTTTGAACCATTACATTTGTTGATTCTTTGGCATTAACCAATCACACAATCCTGTCAAAATTATCTCTCCCCCCCCCCACCCCGCCCCTCCCACACTAATACTAGCTAATACTTTTCTATGAGTATTAGCTCAAATAACAAGCAGATTTAGGGAAGGTTTCAATTGACTAGTAACAAAGTAGAAACATTTTATCCTAACCCAATTCCAAAATTCACTTCCTTATACTAGAGGAATAATCACATCCTTTTTTCCCTTGTCTTCCCATGGAACACAAAGAAAAAAGAAATTACTTACACTGCACAATGAGCTGCACCAAAGCTTCTCTTGGCTTCACGTTAAATCCATTGTACTGGCTGGTCTGACATCTGTACATTCCTGACATTTCTCTAGATACATTCACAATCCTCAGTGTTCCATCATAACTCTCCACTTGCATTGACCCATCAGGCATTGCAACTTCTTTATCCGCTCTAGACCAGAGGATGATGGGCTTAGGTTTTCCAGTTACTTGACACTGCAGTTCTATTGTGTCCCCTTCTCTGGTGACCAGAGGTGATTTTTCCTGTGGAACAGTCAGATTGGGTGGAACTTGAAATGGGAAAAAGAAAATTTTTCAAGGTTAGTATAAACTGGTAAAGCATATTCAAACACAGAAAATCATAAGGAAACAATTTCTGCTGGTTGAAGAGGTGTGACAATTCAGATGACAAATACAACAGAGACCCTGGCAGTCAGTGACACATACTCTGACTTAAAAGAATTCTGAATTGTTTTCCTATAACTCTCTCCAATGAGGTCTTCAAACATTAGCAAAATAAATAGAGCATTAAATTGGAACAGGAATGGTCAACACAAGAACAATCTACTCAATGACTTGTCATTATCAGCCATTAACTGGGTTTTTAACATCCGCATTTCACAGAAGAGTGAACCTGCTTGCTGAAAGTAGGATTCAGTTTTTCAGTCTTGTTTCCTATGCTCTTGTCTCTTACCCAGGAATGCTAAAAGAAAGGGATAAGAGACATTATCAACTTAGCTGGCACAGTAAATGAAAGTAACAGGAAAAGGAAAAAGTTCCTCTGATATAAAATCAGAAGATTTGACTCTGGTACAGAAACTGTTGCCAAACTGCTAAGGTTAGGGTTTTGGTTTTTTTTCCCTACCGGAAATGGAAATGCAAGGGGAAAACTGACTTACAATGCCGCACTCTGAGAATCCACGCACCATATTCCTCTCCTTGGACTTCTAACAATTTTTTTTTTAAACATTTGCACTTCATATAACTTCCTTTTAAGACATTTTAAGGTTACTGTAAGTAGTTTGCCATAATTTGCCTCTATTTCAGTAGAACTGATTCTAGGTGAACTTTCCAAAACATTTCAACAAAATAAGAATTGTAATTTTTCAGGTAATGGTAAAATAGGTAAAATACCTGGTTTTACTGAAGATATTTATGAGAGGTTCATTTGACTGGAAAGTATTTTACTAAGCTGGAGTATATTTATGCTAGGGTTTAGTAAAAAGTATGAACCAGTAAGAGGCAAGTGCTACCCAAATTGTTTTGTTACAAATAGTATCACCTGTCGCACTGAAGACTCTTATTTCTTATACAAATGTACACGAAATCCATTGTGTTTGTGCAATAAAACATCTATCAAAAAAAAAAAAGTATGGCTAACTTAGAATGCCAGAATAAGACTAACCAGAACTACTTAAATAATTCTATTCTTCTGATAGATGCCACGTGCTCTGTTTGGAGGCAGTACCACATATATGGATAAAAAACAAAGGTTTTACTCTTCCTTCTAGCATTACTATATTCCAGGGCCCAGGAACAAAAGCAAACATAATTTTAAAATTATTTTTCAACTTATGTTGAAGTGTTATTGCTCTTATGACACATAGAAAAAGATATATTTAAATCCAAAATCACAGGAGAGTTAATTATCTTGCTATTTAAAGTACCTTTATGTCTATTTCTTTTCATTTAATTCCTTCATCTACTTCTTATTTTCAAAAACTAGTTGAATAACGCATCTTAGAAATTAACATATATGAAACACTAACCACCACCTTTTTGAAGTAGATACATGCATTCTGGAATTTGGCATTAAATATATCTTCTAAAATTGTTACATTTTAAAAACCTACACAACTAATTTGATTAAATTATTGACTTCTGTAAATATAAAAATATTAATGATTTCACTAAATGATTTGTTCTTTCTGAAATGAACCACAAGGGAATGATGCAATTCTAAAAAGCAGGATGGGGAAGAAGCCGTAATATTTACTCACCCTCCATGAGAAAGCACACAGAACGACAGCAATAACCTCTGCATTTAACATTAATTATGCCCTACTATGTGCCAGGCATAATTAGAGGTTTTAGATTTTCATTCCCATGATAATCCTAAGGATCAAATATTTAACATTAAAAATTCACAAATGAGAGCACTGAGAATAAGAGAGAATAAATGCTTTGCTCTGAACAAAATTCAAATTGAGACTAATTTATAGCAGGTGGCCAATGTTGAGAAATGACTCCTGTCTCAGTCTCCAGAAAACTTTGGCATCTGGAATAAATAACTGGAGTTAGCACTGGGACCTCCCCCACCGCCCAGCTCATTACTGCTGTGTTCCCAGGGACAAATTGGACGAATCTTCCCTGCTTATCTCTTGGTCACTTTATCAGGGACAATAAAAAAGAGCCAAGGTAAAAATTTGAAGAGGTAAATGACACATACTTTTCAGATCATCTGATCTATTTTATATGTTATACATCTATATTTATCTTAAATACCTTTCTATCTATATTAGGATATTTCTTATGTATGTCAAAATTGCTTGTAAAATACCCCAGCCCAAATATATATCTGAATTCTGACAAATCTTTGTGAAACAAATGAAAATAAATGATAAACTTAAGATTATTTAATGGACGGTTATTATTTGAAATCTCTCTTCCTCATCCCTTCCAAAAACAACCCACATGACCCTGGCCAACCTTAATCACTCTGAGTATTAATTTCTTCATTTTTGAAACTAAGAATTTGTACTTTATGAGCTACAAGGCTATTAATGTTCTGTCCATAAACCAAATAGTGGAATGTGAAGGACAGAAGTGGTACTAAATGAAAGTGTTTATTTCCAGACTTAAAGATGAATATTCAAAGACTTTAATTCATTAGGAGATTTTAATAAAAAAAAAGATGGTGGGCTAGCTATATAATTTTTTTTAGTTTATCATGCTACATCATTCAAAAACTCCCTTTGTACATTTATTTATGTTATTTATTTAAGTAAACTTCTCATACATAATCAAAATTACAGAAATGTAAGCCTGTTTTGATCTACATTAAAATAAAAATAGATTTTTAAAATAAATTAGCCCAGTTTTTGCTGAACAGCAAAGCCAATTAAAAGAGACAAACCATAAGTGACTCTTAATCTCACAAAACAAACTGAGGGTTGCCGGGGGCAGGGGGTTTGGGAGAAGGGGGTGGGATTATGGACATTGGGGAGGGTATGTGATTTGGTGAGTGCTGTGAAGTGTGTAAACCTGGTGATTCACAGACCTGTACCCCTGGGGATAAAAATATATGTTTATCAAAAATAAAAAATTAAAAAAAAAATAAAAATAAAAAAAAATAAATAAATAAAATAAAATAGAGTTTATTTTCCATCTCTTCCATGAAACTTTTAAAATTTTGGAATCAGAGTTAATCTTTCTTTGCATCTTTCTTGGTGAAGAAAACCTTATAACTTCTCAAAGTTTTGATAGCTTCTCCTCCATACTTGATTTTCCATTCTCTAGAATCCTACAGGCAACTCTCATAATTATTATACATTTCCCTGTTAAGAGATCTCATATTTTTTTTTCCTCATGGATTTCTCTCTTTTATATGTTGATAATACAAATTCTAACTCCATCCCAAGGCTCTTCCAGTCTATGATTGCAGCCTAATTCTATATCCCCAAAGTCTTTCAAATCCCTAAACCTCAGTGCTGTTTAATTTTTTGACTTAGTTTGGTAGTTAATTATCAACACACCTCATCTGCTAACTGAAAGCCATAGAGTTTTCTTTGTTTTACCATCTCCTCTCATCTACCACTTCCAATCAGCTGCATTGGTTCCTCATTAAAATATCTCTCATAACTGCCTATTTCTTTTCATGGCTATAGGTAGATTGCTTAGTAGAATTCATCATTTTCTCTTTTTGTGACACTATAATAAGTGCTCTCTCTCACCAGTCTAATTCTTTCAGCCTTCCTGCTACCCTGTCAGGAGTTTTATCATTTTAAATACAATTTTGTTCATGTCACTATGAAAACGACAGTTCTCATGGAGAGTGCTCATCACAATACGGTTTTAATTAAAAATAAAAAAATAAAAAAAACAACAACCCTGAAAACAGCCTGACAGATTCATTAAATAAATCGTGGTATAGTCACACAATAAAATATGATACAGCCTTTTAGATGATGATATCATAGACCTACATCTATTGATAAAGATGCTCATATTGTTAATAAAAGCATCTTAGTGAACAGAATGAATAGCTATAACCACTATGATTAAGTGAGTAAAAGATGTTACTGAGCAATCCAAACAGTAGTGTCAAGTTTTTATATAAAAAAAAGACATATGCCAATGAATGTTAGCAAGGAGCTTCTTTAAGGAAAGAAAGCATAGACTTTATATTGTTAGTAACCAGCACTCTATTTCACCCGTGATAGGAACTCAGTAAAACATGTTAAGCTGAATGTACAAATGAAGACAGGGAGGCAACTGTACATTGATTCAGGGAAGAGCAAGAGGCATATATGGGAAAAATCTAGAGGAAAAGAAAATTCAGAAAGAACTATACCCAAACACTAACAGTAGTTCTCTCTCAGTGTGGGATTATTGATGAATTTTACTCTCTTCATATATTTCCCTTCCTCTTTCACTCTTCTACAACATGTGCAATGTGAATGAGAATATTACGGGTTCTAAGAAGCCTAGAGAAACCTAAGATGTTAATGCAATCTATTTTCCAAAGCTCATCTGATAAAAACTCCACTTCTTAATAACAAAAATGTATCACCTGGACATGGTAATCTGGATGACAGAGTCTGAGAAATGCTCCCTTCTAGAACATTCATTCTCTTGCAGTTTCACTGACTGGTGAACCTCAGTGCTCTCGAACAAACCCTTCTTTCTTATGGCCAGAATTCCTGGCCCTTGCTGACTTCTAGGAGGCCCTGCCAGCCTCATGTGCTGAGATTCAGTCCAAATATTACCACTTTTGTGATAACTGCCTACCCCCTAGGCTGGATAGGTTGCTCACTCTTCCTGGCCACGTTATTATGCTGGGTACTTGTTTGACCCATACTTTTGGCTTTCCTCTCTCTTTCCTCCCACATCTATATCCCTGACCAGACAGCTTCTTGAAGGCAGACAGTGCCTTCTCCCTCAGAGTGCAGAGAAGGACTCTACCTCTACAGTGCCTGGCTTTCCTGCTTGGCACAAACCAGGGAGTCATGAAATAACTGAAGAAGGAAGGGAGGGAGAGAGGATGAAAAGAGTAAGAAGGTGAGTTAAAAGGCTGAGTATATAATAGAGATAAATATGAGAGACATCAATCGTGAAGATATTAAAACCAAAGCAATAAATAATGCAATATAGCTCTTCTATAATTAGTAGCCCATATAAGTAGCAGAATCTTCTGAAAAATATATTGTTAGTATAGATTTCAGATGTGGTATATCTTGAGATGTATGTGGGTGTGTGAGAAAGTTGAGAGTCAAACAAGGACTCTTCCAGTTTTTCTTGTCTTTCGCCTTTCATTTAAAAATCTGAATAGATAGAACTGAACATAATAAAAAAATAAAAAAATAAATAAGAAGATATTATTTCCAAGCTCTTCAAACAAAAATCCGAATAGATAAGCTGTAAATTAAAGGGAACAAAAGGGAAATAAGTAGCTTGAGGACATGCCATCTATCATTTGTCATGACGTTTTTTATATCCTTTCTTTAATCAGCTAAATTATTTTTTCCTGAAATATTGTCTCAGTGAAAGCATCAAACTAAGTAGAAAATTTTGAAATGTCTGCACCTTGTAAGATCCACATTTATCCACAGTGTACTCAGTAGAAAAAATTTCTTCCTGGTGAAAACACAAAGGTACAGTTTATGACATACAGATTATACATGCTCCAATTTTTATTTTTCTTATCTGAAATGCTACTGTAGAAGATGCCATAATCAGAGAAACTTGAAGAGCATGATATGACACCAGACTTTCTCATTCTAAACATAAATACATAGACAAGTAATTTAAACTGGTTTTCTGTCAACATTTCCATTGTATCACAGACTGTGAAATAAAACAAATACAGAAAATTCAAATGTTTTCATTTCTTCATTAGGAAGGAAGCTGAGGAAACTTAATTTTTAGTCATTACTAAAAAATGACTGGTCTATTTTCTTCACTAAAAAGAATGCAAGGGAAAGTTAGCCCATCTGAACTGTATGAGAAAATATCATGCTCTCTGAAACAAAGATATCACAATATGCTTATTATGGACTTACTGGCTTAAAACACGTAACTATTTATAATGTACTTTAATAGTAGATATTGAAACAAAAGATATATTTCTTTTAATGTAAGAATTACAATAAAGTAAGTAATAAGTAGAATTTTCTCCAGAAGGACAAGCAGACACCCATTTTTAAGAATCCTAAACTATATATGGTATTAATTTAATTATACATGAATTTTAGGGAGAAACAGTTATAGCACTTATGTGTGTTTTAAATTAAGACATATAATCTATATTTAAAACACAAATAAAAGACTCAAAAAACACGTTTTTATGAAAGTGACCCCCTAGAGGTCAGAATTCAGGAATTCTCAAGCTGACCAGGTATCTATATATAAAGAAATGTAAAAAAGTAAGACTTGGGGTGCCTGGGTGGTTCAGTAGGTGAAAGCCTCTGCCTTCGGCTCAGGTCATGGTCCCAGGGTCCTGGGATCGAGCCCGACATCGTGCTCTCTGCTCAGCGTGGAGCCTGCTTCCCCATCTCTCTCTGCCTACAATAAGTAAGCTTATTGTAACTATGCATTTCTCTTCCACTCAAAAAAAGTATATTCAATATTAAGTGAGAATAGCATCATTACTTTAATCCATATTTTAAAAACTTCATACACTAATATTGGAAATAGTCTAATCTTCATCTCACGGCTGATATTAACAGACAACTAAGAGGGGAAAAACTGTCTTAGGACATGCAACATTTAAGAATGTGATGTTCTGTGGCCATTGGGGAATATCTGTACAACTATGAAAGGGGAATTTGAAAATTTCCTTCAACCGAAATAAATTCCAATCCAAGCCTAGCAAAACAGTTTTAAAACTAATAAGCTTGACTCACTTTCTTGACTGATATGTGTCAATTAAAATATTTAGTAAGGTGGGGTTAAAAGATTTTCAAGGTGACAAATGAAATCCAGCATGCTAAAGGCCTCTCACTATGAATAACCTGCCAATATTTGCTTCCTTTTAGGGATCGTGACTGGTAACATAAAATGTCTGATGAAAGGCAGCAACACTCTATAGCTCATTTCTCATCAAAGGAATAAAAATCCCTAAATGGATACTATTGGAAATAATTCCTATTTGGCAAAATCACAGATATAGATAATATGGTGAATTATGTGAGTTGTAGCACATAGAATGTTTTCATAGTTGTTTTAAAGTATGCCGAGCTTCTTTGAGCTATAGGTTAATTAATGTAATGTAATATAATGCAAATATATCGAATGCCATGCATCCTTCTGGATTATTTTCCCCGTTACAAATGAATTACTATAACATAACTGATTATGTTATTACTATAACATAATGGATTAGTGTCTCCCCTCCTAAAATGTTCTTCCCCTTTCTGCATTAATCTTTAGTAATATATATTTAATAAAGTCCTGTCATATAGTAATAAAGTAATATAGTCATATAGTAATAAAGTAATAAAGTCATATAGTAATAAAGTCCTGTCATTCCACCATTCAAATATCTTCAATAGTTTCTGGGTTTTTGGATAGAGGTCTAAATCCCATTGCTTGTTTTCCCTCTTACCTGCCAAACTTTATCAAACTATGATGTTGCTGTGAGAAGTTTTCTATTCAATTTAGGCAGGTCTTTGGGTTCTCTTAACATTTTGGCTCATTCCCTTCCTTCCTTCTATCCAGAAATTACTTTACTCCCTTAAATGCCCATCCAATCTTCCCCCATTGTTTTAAGGCCCAATTTAAGTTTTTAGTGTCCTTAAGTCTTTTTGAACTCTGTACCTTTTATTTATTTTCCATGTCTCCGATCACAGCATACCTAATTTATTCTATAGATGCCAAGACAAAATGCCCTCTCCTTTCCTTACAAATGTAGCTCAGATGTCCTGAGGTCAGCACCAGGTTTCATCTACTTCCTTGGTAGTTGCCACAGCACGGGACATTTTAGAGTATTTCAGAGGTGCCTGATAAATTCTTGATTGATGGATGGAGCACCAGTTCAGAAATGGGAGGAACTTATTAAGAAAACAAAGCAAGAAAACCACTGATGAATAATCACCTTTTGATTATCAAAGACTTAATTATAGAGTATATGAATTTCAAGACCATTTTTTTTTTCACACATGAACACTTTCTATTTTTTAATTAGAAAAACCACAAAAACCCAATTGATTTCTTTAAAGTTAGCAATTCTACTAGATTTTAATTTGGTCACAGTAATGATACAGGGAGTAAAATATCAGAAGCTTTTGGTAGTATTGAGTAATTTTCCCACGCTATGGCTTTCCTCTATTAGCAGTAAAGAAGAGGCTATTTGGCTCTACAACAGAATGTCCCCAGAGACCCATATTCTAAGACTTGTATTACTTACAGTCTTGTGGGTAAATCATATATGAAACAGGCACTTATTTTTAAACATTTCCTTACACCAGATGGTTAGCCTACTGTTTCTGTCCATGATATGAATGCACATAAATACTTCTCCTATCACACTCTGTAAATTAAACTGCCTTCCCCCCGCCCTTTTTTTTTTAGTTTTGCACTGACATACAATTTTTTTCTTTTACTGATTCACCTATAATAAGTCAGGAGATGCAAATAAAATAAAATTGACCATGATTTTGCAAATCTAGCAATAGAAAAGGAAGAAAACATATTAAAAGCCAACCTGAGATTGAAATACCATGGCATCTGCATTTGCAAATTCTTTGGGGAAATGTACACGCGTACAGACACACATATACATTGCTTATTCTTGAAAGACTTGTAAAATATCTTATTACAATGGCATTGTTAGTCATTTGAAACATATGGGGAGAGGCAGGATCTTGGCGGAGAGCAACTTTAGAGGGTTTAGTATTGCAAGATGGGAGACACGCAGTGCCATTCAATCAGGAAAACAACTTTGGCAGGCAATAGTGTGGCTGTTCCAACTTCCCTCTCCCAGCAGGTGTTGCTATGGCACAAGAATAGTCTCTGAGGGATTCAATAGAACACAAAGTGTAAGATGAAAGAACAAAATAGAAAATCATGCTCTAAGTGGCATTCATATTTTCTCTGCTACACAAGCTACAAGGCCAGTTGCAAAGAAACACAGGTTCCATTCTTGCTGTCTCATAAATACTTAAGTGAATGGGAACTTAAGCGAAGGGCTGCTTATGTAGCATTTGGTTAAATGTAGTTTTCAAGTACCTGGCATTGTTAGGCTCATCATGTAATTTGCTTTTCTGACTTGGGCTTAGAAGGAAATATCTTCTAGAATTATTAAGATAAGTCTATATCAAAAAGATAACTTTCTACTCACCTCTTTGGAGAAAGACATGAAAGCATACCTTCCCCCCCCACACACTGTTTTTTATTTCCCTTCCCTGACTTTCTGCATGTGTTTCTCAAGCACTGGAATATAGAAATAACTGGCCACAGGTTAAGTATGTAAAGTTTCTCATGTAGAAAACCTTTTAAAAAAACTAAATTAAGGGAAAAAAAACAGGAGCAAGATAGTTCTGCTTGCTAGTCACCCAAATTATTCTAAAATTTTAGCAAGATAGGAGTCTGGACTAGACTGAGAATGTTAAATTGGGACTGCAAAAGAAGCACTTACTTTTTTTTCTGTAATAACCAGGGAGGTATTATAAGAGTTAAAACATCAAATAAAGTACTAAGTTCTTTATTAAAATATGAGTAGATTATTTGATAAAGAGATAATCAATCTAAAACCATTTCTGGAAGTAGGGGACTAATTCTTCAACTTCACTTTCTATTATTCAAATTCCCTTTCATTTTTGGTAGGTTTGTTTTTTTTTTAATAATGCAGAGCAAAGCTGGAAAACAAGAGTTATTTGGGTATAAGCAATCGATTAAGAATTTCAACTTTAAAAGTTAAATAGAGCATTCTAAACATTTGTTATAGAAACTAAAAATAACAAGCAGGAGAGAGTGTTATAAAATTAACCCAGAGATCACCAATTTCCTGCAGTTCTTATATTCTGTAATATATTTGTGTCCTTGCCTACTTGCTCTTAAAATGGTTTATCCAAATGCATTTATATGTGTGCACTATCCCTTAAATCAATAGCAAACATTCTGGGAATAACAGAAGCAGCACTGCGTGTCTGAAAACTTATGTGTCATTTTAGAGCTAACACCAATTCATTTTAACACACCTTTCAGATCCCCTTCAACAGATAAATATCTTTAAGACTGAGGGCAAGAGATAAATGAAGCCATTTGCTACCTTCAAAAAATGCACTTATGCATTATGGAAATGGATAAATTGGGAGGACCCTTTCTAACTGGTAATTGTTCAGAATTATTTTTAAATCAGAAGCCCCTTTTCAGCGGGCATGGAAAGTTTGAAAGAGTTGTGAGTATACAATAATAGAAATTTTACTTGAGTTCAACCCAGCCCACTTTCCAGCTGTGCAATTTTAGGTCATCTTAATCTATTCTCTTAATCTGTATAGGAGCCTGATGAAAAGGAGAATTTAATGATAATTTAAGATACAATGGCATAATGGACATTAGAGTATTCCCTGAATCATGAAGTATTTTGAGTTGTGTAATACTCTCGTAAAGAATATTACATATTATAATATTACAATATTACAATATTCTTGTAAAGAATTCCAGGTCTGGAAGCCTACATTCAGATCTAACTCTATCATCTAGCAGGTGTATGACTTTGGGAAAGTTCTCTAACCTGTGTCTCCCAGTTTACTCTAAAGAAAGTGACCATAATAGTAGCAACTTCACATTTTTTAGGACTAAACAGTGTAATATACATAAAACATTGAGCACAAGGTCTAGCATATAGTAAACACTCAATATATGTTAATCATTATGTTTTCCTTATCATTGCCCTTTATTGGTGTGATATCAATGACTATATTTTACTGTTGTACATATATTTCTATACCAAAGGCAAAGGTCTTAACTTTATTCATACCCATGATGTCTCAAGTATTGGACATGGGTATACACAGGGCCAAAGAAATATTTTATAAGTATATATTATATTATATATATTTACATACGTATAAATAAACCACATTGCCATTGTCATGTGTTTTGGAGATATATATGCATTTCTTTTCTCTTTTCCTGGAAAATATCAAGACCATTGGATATATATATATATATATATGTATATATATATATATATTTGAAAAAGACAACATTTTGGAAAGGACAGGAATGAACTTTTAAAAAATCTGAATAGAGGTCTCCCCCACTGCCATCGAAGGAAAGAAGGTTGCAAATTTCTTCATTAGACACAATAATTTGATCCATATGTTTGGATATTAACCTAAAATGGCACATAATACAGATATCCCAGCTCTCATTCTGTTTCTATGAAGAGGTTTAGACATTCCTAAACACATCTATTCCTCCCTTATGAGGATGACAAAATGTCAGTGCTGTCCATTTTCACAAAGGTCAGGGTGTTGCCATGAAAACCACAGACTGGTAAGTAAAAAGGAACTGTCTGATCATGTTAATTATGTGACTGCTTTCCTGTGGATGAAGGAATTCTAAATTAAAAGGATGATAAGCTATAAATTATATATCAAATGCATTTTATGAAAGCATAGCAAAATAAAGATGCTTTAAAGCAATCCACAATTTATTTTACTTTCTAGAGCAGCAACTGTTGCTCACAGTGGTAAACTCTTCAATGCAGAATGGCTAGAAAAATCAATTTGCTTCTATAATAAAAAGGCTATTTGTCTACTTGTAGAATCCATGTGACATTGTTAGGCCCCTTATAATAGTTCACTCTGGACAATGCTCGTGGTTTACAAATTCCCTAATTACACCACTGATTGTGTATCACTGACTATGCCTTATCCTGTGAAAATAGACACTACTGCCATATTAATAAACATTTTGACATAAAATGAAGCTGGCTCTTTCACGCTTTGTCAAGAGCAAAATGAAATAACCAGTGAACACAATGTTCCATCAACAGATCAAGGCCACATGTTCTTTAGGGCAAATGAGGTTTAATTAACAGATCTGTTAGTAGGTAACTAACTGGTCATTTAAAAAATAGGAGGAGGTTTTTTTTTTTTTATATAACGCCTGAATACTTTATGAACAAATACTCTACCAATGCATGATCACATTTTATGATCCCTTCTGGCAGTCTGTAGAAGTATGGAATGATACAATAAAAATATGAGCTTAATTTTAAAACCACATAAAAACTCATATAATGCCATTGATTAGAATGATACATAACTCATGCTGAGCTAATATGTGAGTGTAAATAGAGTTTAGTACCATTTTATTAATAGAGTTTTACATTGCATTTTATTCCTAAGCAAGGATATTTCTGCTTAAATGTCAACTAAATATATTTTGTTTACGAGTATTATTTAGACAGACTTGGTGAAAGTGGACTACTTATGTTTCATTTATAGTGGACTGTAATTCATATTAAATGCATTTTAGATGCAGATATTTGAACTGTCTGTCCTTTTATTATTGCTACTTCACATACTTAAATTACCAGTATATTTCATGTTGTACATCGAAACTTTCTTTAAAGTGTAATGATATGCTTCACATTTCATGTCTTCTTAATCTAATTATCATTTAAAGAACAGCTCCAAAATTTTGGAAATACTGACGTATTTGCCTGTCAGACACTTGAGGGCAGCCTGGTGTCCTTTATTCTGCTGTTACCCTGCAAATCATGGTCACATCCCCTTTTCTAATGCTTTCAGTCCTGATTCTAAGCTGCTACTTAGGCTGACTTTGAACCAACAGGACTTCTTAAGCCCCATTCACTTAGTCAAAGATGTTTATGAAAGGCAGACACAATATGATTTGAGAATTCTGAGAGGAATTCATTCATGAAAAATTCCTTTGTCACAGTATATCTCAGGAGCCTGAAATCTCAGCATTCATTCCATTGACAGGCTGTGTGTTTTCTGTAAAGGATCCGGATTCTACAGCCAGAAATAACCTATGTTCAGTACCTTCTGCACTTCTTAGAAACTCTGAGACCTAGTACAGTAACTTACGCTTTCTAAAGCTCAGGTTTCTCATCTGTAAAATGAGTATAATCACAGCAGAACCTACTTCAAATGGTGTTCTGAGGATTCAGTGAAGTTCTCATTTTAAAGTGTTTAGCCACAGGGCACCTGGGTGGCTCGGTTGGTCAAGCATGTGACTTTGTCTCAGGTTATGATCCCGGTGAGGACCCCCACATCAAGCCCTGTGTGAAGCTCCCCACTCTGCGGGGAGTCTGCTTGTTCCTCTCCCTTTGCCCCTCCTCCTGCTCACGCCTCCCCCTCCACCAATAAATAAATAAAATATTAAAAAAAAATTAAAGGGTTTAGCCTAGCCCAGCAATTGGAATATAAAAACACTCCAAACTTCTTAGATTATTATTTGTTTGTTTTTATAAGTAGGTATTCTGTGTTATGTGGTCTATAAATTACTTTGAATCTTCAGCATAGAGTAGAGCTTTGTTTCTTAAATCTTGTGTGGTTATATAACATGTCTTGTCACTCCTAGGCTGCATGCTGACATTCATGCATTTTTCCGGGCTTTTGTCATACTGCAATAAAATTAAAAAAAAAATGCTTCACCATAAACAATGTGATCCATGTTTGTGTGCTGTAAGTTTTAATGTATATTCTAGGGTTACCATTAGTGTTTAAATTATGCCACTCAGATCCCAGATGTGGTTAAGTAAAGTAGTATTTTAAAAACTCAAGCCCTGGGCCCACCCTTTTCCAGAAGATAAGTATAATTATGTTGAGCTACATGAGAGGATTTTTAACCTAATATAATATTGAAAGTGGTGTTCTTTGGTGGAATGAGTACTCTTCAAGCTATGTGCCTTGGTTGGAATAGCGTAAGGTCCCACTTGGCTTTTGTGACTGGAATAAGACTAGTAAACGGGACCTAGCATCCTAACACTCTTTGGAGTGGTGTTCTCAAAGTAGGGGAGACGGTTGTGCTCTGTCATCAACAGATGGCATGGTCACAGGATCCAACTAGAATGTTACCTGAATCCTTCAGAATATTTTTAGACCTGTCTTCAGTGATCCTTCCATGCAAAGCCCTTATCAAAGAGGGTAACTGAATTCAGAATCCCTGAGAAAGATCCACTTATGATACATAATATTGTACAGTGTGCTGCAAGCTCTTATACTGGATTTTGAATCTGAGATTGTAAACTTAATTCAGAATGTGGCTATAGGAAGTAAGCAAGTACCTAAGCTTTGGGCCCATTTTCCTCTCTATAAAATGAAAGGTATTAGGTAATCAAGAAATGTCTTCAATATTTAAAATCCATGGCAGTAAATGAGACAGTCAGAAATATTTTAAAAATGTCTTACAAAGTGGTGTCTGACGACCTGCCCCAATAATCTTTTATTTTAAAAATAGATATAATTCGGGGGGCCTGGGTGGCTCAGTGGGTTAAAGCCTCTGCTTTCGGCTCAGGTCATGATCCCAGGGTCCTGGGATCGAGCCCCGCATCGGGCTTTCTGCTCAGCGGGGAGACTGCTTCCTCCTCTCTCTCTGCCTGCCTTTCTGCCTACTTGTGATCTCTGTCTGTCAAATAAATAAATAAAATCTTTAAAAAATATATAATTCATACATATCCCAAAATTATATCACCAAAATTCCAGTTGTAATGATTTTCTAAATTTATATAATCTCTTTCCTAACCTCATTGATATGCCATAATAAAGGATGAGAAATTAAGACTATGAAAATTAATGAGGTCCTTTTGCTATTAAAATGTATTCATTTGTAAGCATATTCTTTGGGGAAAGTTCTTTGCACTATGGTAATTCTAATTTTTTGTTTTAGAGCTCTTGAAATAAATAGCTTTCATTTAAGACACTCTAAATTCTAAAATGAAACCCACATACTACAAACAAATTAAATCACTAAAATAATTGTTCTAATGCCAAAAGATCTAGGATTCTAGAGCTTCTGCTCCACAAGCAAAATGGTGAACAAACTATGAAATCTAGGAGCCTAGTCTCCATTTCTAGTTCTATTCACTTCTCTGTCCCTCAGTTGATAATGGTAAATTGGCAGTGTCATCTGCAAACATAAAATTCTGAGGTGTGATCATAATTACATAAATAGTACATACACTGTTACTTCCCACAAATCTCTTCTCCTATAGGCAAAAGATCCAGAGTGAAGTTTGGTACTATAACTTTAAATAATATACCTTAAGTTATATTCCATTCTTAAATAAAAATTTGATGGAGACATTTATTGTTCATCAGTTAATGAACATATTGTCAAAAGTGTAGTAATAATTTACTCTAGTAAATTATTGATAGTTATTATAGTTTCAAATACAAATTGTGAAACTAACTAATGGTGTTCAGTCCTCATTAGAGAAACCTGTATTGACTGACTTAAAATTCAGATAGTTCCAATGTCCCCATTGCTTGCATTTTAAAAGGATTAAGAGTATAGGAAGCACAAATTGGGTATTCTTTTGTACTTCTCATTGACCTGTTCTTATCTTAATGTAATCCAGGAATTCCAAAAAAATGTTTAACTCTGCCAAATGAAGAAAATATTCAGCACATAGAAAAGTAATTACACAATAGCTAACTAACCACTGTTAAACTATAACCTGTAAGGTAGAAACTTTGTTTTGATATTTGGGGGAAAGAAGTACATTTTAAGATGAATAACTAGAGAAAAACTATGAATCCAATGTTCATTTCCATAATTACAGAGATTCAATTTTAAGTGAGAAAATTCTAATCACAAATGCAATTAATGTTTATTTAACAATTATAGAAAATAGGAAATTAATGTTGCAAATCTTTGCATTATGCCCTCTCAAAAGTAAGTAGCAAAAACTATGATAAAATCCATACTTCTCAAAACAATTTATAACTTACTAATAAGGCCAACTAAAAACATTTCAAATATTCCCTATTTAAATGATCTTATTGCAAAGAGAATTAGTGTCAATGTTACTTTCTATAAATCTCTCCCCCTCCGTCCCACCCTTCCTCTCTCCCTCCCTCAATTCACAACACTTTCACTTGAAGGAACATGAGAGCTGCTTCCATTATCAAAATCATGCATCATTATTAAGGTATCAAATGTAATCTATTACATGCCTCTTCATGCTGATGAAGAGGTATTAAAGGCCCTAAAGATGCTGTAAGTACATACATTTCCCCCCAGTTCTACACAAATTGAGGAGCTCTTTTTTCTGTGATTTCCATTGACCACACTTTTTCTCATTTTCTTCATGGTTTTTGCTTTTTTTCCCACCATTTCCTTGGATATCTTTTATCGTTGCTTCATAATCTCTTCTTGGGTAAGCTCATCCACTTCCCCTCAACCCTCCAACCTATATATTTTTGCAACTGCTTATGAAATCGTGTTTTACTCCTGACCTTTCCCATGGTCATCAAACTTGACTTTTTTTAGTCGGTCACCAGAAACACAAGGATGTCTTACCAACCACTCAGCTATAAATAGTCCCAAATGAATCTGTCCTCTCAAACGTCTCCCAAAACCTAGTATCTCTCACTCAGAATGTGGCATTACCATATTCTAAACTACTGAGGTATAACATTTTGGAATCATAGATGTAAAATATAGTTTGGAAAGGCTGGATGATGAACTTATAGAACCAAACAGTTTTCAACTATGTGTGTTTAAACCATTTGCACATGTATATGCATGTGAATTTCGGTCAGAATCTTTGTCTTAATAGAATCTTACATAGAAGTCCTAATATAAGAGAGATATATGCTTAGTTCTGAATGGAGTTGGGGAAAAGAGGGGGGCGGGGAGGGGTAAATTATCTATGGTTATCTACTGTTCCTCTGCAGTGCCATAGTCATTGAAAATATTTCCCCAAATCCCTAGTTGTCATTGGAACACCATTTAAAAATCAGTTACCCAGTTGATCCCTTTATTCTACTGATGAAAAATTTTGAGGTCCAGACAGACCTAAGGTCATAAAGCTATTAAGTGGTAAAAATGGGTCTGGCTCTAAGTTCATAAGCCCTGGACATGCTCATGACATACACTGTCTGATGTCACTCAGACTCTCTTACACTGACTTGAGACCACTGGCCACTGACTAAACTGCCCTTAACGGGACAGGTTATGAGTGCTCCTCAAGGCCTCATCTGATTCCTATCAATCTCTTCAGCTGAATAAACAGTCCTTCCCCCCAACCCTCCAGTCTGTATATTTTTTTAATGTTCTTTTTTTTTTGCATTCTATTTCATCAAACTTTTCCTTAAAAATATCCCAAAGCTATAATGGAGAGATAAGGAATCTAAGATGCAAAGAGGTTTACAGACATCTCAGATGACCTTCCTGATTGAAGCTCCTGCTTTTTCTATTATCTAAGGCTTCTGGTTTTTTCTCTTAGGACACATCCATAAAGGACTGCCTATCTCCACTGCCTTATCACCTCCTAATAAAATTTTCCTTTCTGTTAGCTCTCTCTCTCTAAAAAAAAAAAAAAAAAAAAAAAAAAATTCTCTAAAAAAATTTTTAGAGATAAAAACTATCTTTAAAAATAGCTGTTTTACCTCTCCACCCTTCTTTCTCTATCTCTTTTCGGATCGCTGAAGTCTCATGCAATGAATAGGCCCCCAAACACCAATCTGATCCTACTGCCCCTTTGATAAAATTATTTTGTCATTCTTGACTGAGTGAATGGGATTGAATTATATTCATTTTCTTCTAAGATACGTGACATCTAATCCTTCTTTTTATTTATTTATTTTTTAATTTTTAAGATTTTATTTACCTATTTGACAGAGAGAGAGACAGGGAGGGAGGGAACACAGGCAGGGACAGAGAGGGAGAAGCAGGCTTCCCGCCTCGCAGAGAGCCTAATGTGGGGCTTGATCCCAGGACCCTTGGCTCATGACCTGAGCTGAAGACAGATGCTTAACGACTGAGCCACTCAGGTGTCCCTTTAATCTTTCATCTAGCTCAGAGGCCACCTGCTCCATCAAACTCTTGCTGACCAGATTAAAACATTTCCTTCGACATGTTTCTAAATTTCTCTGATAGTCTGTAAAGCAACACTAGACTTCATCTGTTATTAAAGTTTTTCGAGTGTATTTCTACTAGGATATCAAATCAAGTATGAATTAGATCCTACCGATTTTTATTTCTACCAGTATCTCCTTTCCTATTGTGGTTGTCAAATAAAACTTTTTTTGGACTGAATGTACACTATGTTTCATGAATTTATCCCAGAATTGCAGGTGACAGCTATACTTAATTTCTCTTTGTCATATTAGAACACGTGGCTTTATTCTTGCTTGCCCTGTCAGTTGACCTTGCCTTTCAAATTTAAATTGCTAAACCTCCACCTTCCTCCACTCAGGGCAGTTTCTTTAGAGCTGAGAAACTGAGAAATAAATGTCAGATATACCAGATGGAAGGAAAAAAACACTTACGATGTGAGCCATAAATACTGTGTACATTTCTTGTGGTGGCATTCCTATCTCCATTAAGAAACTTCAGAAATTTCAGGTTTTTGTAAAGGTCTTTGCCTCAATTTTGTGTAATTTAACAATTTTTATCTTAGGTCATTCATCATATTTTAATATGGTACTTGGTAAGCCTTATGAAGGTACCTTTACCTTGAAAATATTCAACCAAGGGTTTTTTGACTATCTGCATGGTTGTTATCAAAGACAACAAAGAACTGGACGTTAAGTCCAAAACCTAAAATCTCCATTAATGGTGCCTGAAACAAATGACAATAATAATAAAACGGAATGCGAGTAATAATAATATTTGTTGCAGACAACCGATATTTTCTTAAACTTACTTAAAAGTGAGTATAAATATCTTTAGAAAACTTTGCTATTTATACTACTTCTCTTTTATTAGTTTAAACATACAATCTAAATAAAAGCCATAATAATTATACAAACACAGATTCCAGAAAAGTTCCATAGCCACTCCTAACACTTCTAGATTGTTGCATTTACATGTCTCCATTGTAGAAAACCCGCATCAGCCACTAAACAGTGCGAGATTCACCTAAGTAAGCAGAAGAAATAATTCCAAACTATTAATTTTTTTTTAAAATAAAAACATTTAATTTAAAGAGTAAAAGTTACTTTCAAATAGGTAGCGCTTCAAATAGGTAAATAAAATACTCTTCTTGGTAAAATTTACTGTATCTAAATATGAATTCGATAACCGTGCCTACCATACAGGCTACCAGTCAAACCATCCCTTACTGAAAGCACAGATGAAAGGAATTAGGTATCTCTAGGAGTATGCATAGCCTGATATTTCCTAAGGAACATTCTGTGTATGTGGCGATTAAAAACAATATGTTACAGTTCAGTGTCTCTCTTAGAAATTCACTAGGTACAACAGCAATTTAAGGCTATATATACCACAGTAAAGATATATGCTAGCCACATTTAGTTTCCATCCCAACACTGGAGGAGAAGAGAACAGTCTCTAAGAAGACTGTAGAAGAGCTAATTCACTGTTTTTTGGAGCAACAGTCTCCCTACTGACACACTGCTCAGAATACAGTTCTTCTTTCTGGCCCAAATCAAGGAGAGATATAATATCCCTTCCAATAAGCACAAGAGTCAACTAAGAGGGGAAGCTTCAGCACTGAAAGTAAATTAAGTCTGTAAGAACCAGTCCTGCCTGAGGCCAGTGTGAAAAGTTGCCAATCAGCCATTCACCCCCATAATCAGGAGATTCTGGGTGTCTCATTTTTTTAAAGTTGTGTTTTAATCACTGTCTCCTTAACCATTCAAAGAAAAAAAATTTTTTTAATGTAGAAACAGATATAAAATAGGTGGAAGAGGCCACAAGCAGAATAGAATGGCAGTAGAAAATCTTATATATTAGGAATGACACTTGAGCAGTTTCAAGTAATTTCAGGAGACCTTGCTCTGATCACCCTAGCAGACAAGGGACTCAATAAGATATACAGATGAATGAGGAATAAAGAAAGACTGAGATTCTGCCTCAATCTCTAGAAAATATATAGTGATTGTATAGACTAATAACAGTTATTTGTGGTTTAACTGGGTTTAATTTAGTTTTTTAATATTTCCACAGAGTTCAGTTCATTATTTATTTCTTAATAGAGTTCTGAAATCTTGGTTAGAGATGAGCACACCATGGCCTGTGGACAAATAAGGCCTACCACCTGATTGTGTAAATAAAGTTGTATTGGAATACAGCCATGCTCATTCATTTTATTGTCTGGGGCAGCTTTCCCACTGTAAGAGCGGAGTAGAATAGTAGCAACAGAAACCATATAGCCCACAAACCTAAAGATGTTTACTATCTGGCCTTTTACAGAAAAAAATTGCTGGCCTCTGTTCTTCACCATTAATTTAGAGGTTATGGATTGAACTTCCTAATTTTGGAGTCAGGGAAGAAAATGATTTTTTCTGGGTCCAGTAACTTAGGAAGCAATTACATAACTTTTGACTGCATGAAAGCTTCCTCTGAGCAAAGCACAGTCAGATTTGACATGTGTGGGTATTACTTATGGCGTCCTGTTACATAAAAGGATCTATCATTCATCTATAGTCATTCTACAGGACTTCAGTTTTAATCAGAATTTCATGAGCTGCTCTTCTTCCTTAACTGGAAAAGGGCAAAGAACCTAATCAGTGAACTGGACTTAGTCATTTTTCTTTTGCCTTGTAGCTCATTGACTTTTCTTATTAGTTGTATACCCTATCCCTACATTATCAAGAACTTTTATTCCACCAATATGAATATTTGTACAGACATTTGTTAACTGTCACGATCATACTAACCAGTCAGGTACTCAGCAGCAAAGCTAAAATTTCAAACTGATTTTTTCAATCAGTCACCTCTGTGCACCTATGCTTCTGTTGCTGCCTCTGGTTTAACCCCCTAAATCTAGTTCAATTTTCTGCTATACAAAATGCTCCTGTATTCTAACATGAGAGGGAAAAAAGAATCCTCAAATCCGTACTTAGTCTTCTGCTCTATTTGCCCACCAGATGTCTCACATCAGAATTCTACCCAGTCTCGCAGTTTATATTTTCTAGCATGATGCAGATGCTTCTGAGTTTCCTATAAACCTACAGGTCCGTCAGGTCATGCAGATGAGGGCCTGCAAGCTAACAGCACCTGAGGACTTCACCACAGAACCACACTGGAGGAAGCAATGGAATATTTTTCAGCAAGCCTTCTGAAAATTAAATATCTATGATAACAATTATATTTTTTCAAATGAATAACAATTAGGTAAGAATAATTTAAGAATTGATTTTTAACTGTTGCCAGAATTTTTGTCTTACATGCACATGCATTTTTCAGCAAGTATGTGGAAGATTTTCATTTAACGAAATTGAATTGTAATGATGGAAAATTTCAGTATATTTATTTTTAACTGACAAGTTACTGAAAATTAATTAATTAGTTCACTTAATTAATTAAGTGAAACTAAATTACTGTGGTAATTCACAATTAGTACAATGTGGTTTTTAAAGTTATCTGCAGCCTACAGGTATGATGTAAGCTTTAGTAATGATAGCAATGAAATCGAAAGAAACCAATATAACTTGCTTATATTAATATCAATTAATACTAATCCAATGGTAAAAGCAGAACATGAAGAATCACACAATATTTCTGGGACTTTCTTCATCCTGTAGATTTTGCCAACTATCCCCTCCCTCCACTGTCACTATTACAATATTACTTTCATTAAAATCTAACTCAAATGCCATTTTTCTCTGAAACTTTCCCGGGCTATACTGAAGAAAGCATTCACCATTCCTACAGAAGGCTCATCAAATTTAAGTAGAGCTTCCTTCCCACTATAGATTGTGCCTTATTTCTAAGTCATCTGATAACTAAGTAATTTGAAACCTTAGGTAGTAAGGTCCTTAAGAACAAGGCCCATTTGTCCAGCAGCATATGATGTAGGGCCAGAAATAGAGCAATCATTCAGCTGAAGAATCTACCAGAAACACAGATTTTGAACAGACAAAACAAATGCTTACAATAAAATAATTTGAATGTTTATAGAGTTAGGAGGAAAAAACGCTAATGTTGAATTAATGTGGAAATAAGATACAATCTATAATCACATATCATAGTTTCTGTTACTCAAATGTATGAGGCAAACTCCAAACTACATGTAGGTTTCCTTTTCAGTTTTTATAAAATCAAATAATTATTTTTTTAAATATTAAAAATTCTGTCAACTAGGATTTACCTTTCTGAGATATTTTATATCTTAATTTTAAAAGTCCTCAAAATTGTATCTAAAGATGTGGCTGTCAACATAAGAGACTCTTAATCTCAGAAAACAAACTGAAGGTTGCTCGAGAGGAGGAGTTGGGAGGGAGGAGGTGACTGGGGGATAGAAACTGGGGAGGGTATGTGCTATGGTGAATGCTCTGAATTATGTAAAATTGACGAATCACAGACCTGTAAACCCCTGAAACAAATAATACATTATATGTTAATTAAAAAAATAGTTTTCTAACTGTATTAAGCAGATGTGCCTTATGGGGCCTCACCCTCATCTTAATAAATTTCATGTATGTCTCTTGTACACAGTAGCAACCAGGATACAATGTGAGATTTTGTGTGACAAACACCCTAAATAGATTACATTTAACATATAGAAAATGTCTAACACAAGAAAATCACTGACCACCTGGTCAATTCCAAATTCCCTAAAATAGTAATGATACAACTAGCAAAATCCAGAATCTAAGAGCCCCCCCCAACATATTTACTTATATCTTAACAGTAGTTTCCTTCTAATTGACTTAACTGGCCCAATCTGTGGGAATTTCCTCTGAATCTTACTGTGTGGTTCATAGAATTAATGGAGTCCAAGATTTTCCTCCATGTTATGGCTTGTTACTCTCACTGTTCAAACTCTACCCCCCAGAATATCTTCAATATCTTTATTTCATATTAAAGCACCACTTTAAGTGTCGTCTTCTACTATGTGAGGATAAAAATAATTTTTTTTTTGATACCAGTTGAATCACACAATCTTAGATCTACAAATCTTTATACTATAATCTGGTATTCCATTCTACTGTAATCAAAACAGAACACCAAAGCCAGTTTGGGCATAAAAATAGAGTATGGGATTGCCTTCAGAGACTCATCCTTTGGGTTAAACCTCTTCTTCAGGCCTCTCTATCAGAATACAGTCTGCACAGGCCAGCCCCATGACCATGACACCTATGCAGACTAACTTGGAAGGGCCCTGTGCTTAATGTTTTGATGTTGCTATTGTGAAATTCTTAGTAAGTTCTGAGCAAGAGGTCTGCTTCATATTTTCAGGGGACACTACAAATGATGGAGCTCTTCTTGCCCCTAAGAGTGATAACATCTTAAATCACAGTATAAATTAGTGTGCTGAACAACTTTCCTTACAGTTAGTGGGGAACAACAAGATCAGGAACAGAGAGACCAAATGCCAGTCTTTCAGAGTGAAAAGAAGGAAAGAAAACCTAGAAAGGAAATCTATGTGAACAAATGAGCTCATTTCTTATTATTTTCTGATATCTGCAAAGTGCCGTGTATTGTTCCAGATGCAGAGATTACAACAATGAGCAGTACTGACAAAGGCCCAGCCTTCAGGGAGCTTCCACTCCAACCAGGAGACAGATAATAACCAGTCTGTCTGAGATGGGGTGGGGGGGCAGCAAAGGGGTATATTTTGAAGGAGGACTTCATATATCTCTTTTGTTTCTGGTATTGCTACTTTTGGTAACCAGACAGAATAATAATCATTTAAGAAACGTTACTTATTACAAGTAAACTTTCGTAACTAAGAGGCATTTCTCGAATGTTTTCTGCTTTTCTGGTCATCTTTTCGCATTTTTCTTTTAGGATTTTTAGAAAGTTCATGAGTCAATGCTAGTTATCTTCTCTGTCATTTACAGCACATAGTTTGAAGTGGGTAATGTAAGTTGTATATTTAAAAATGCATGTTAGAATTAATCCTGTAGATATTATATAATGCTCCTTTCTTCTGTTCATTCTATGCTCCCTCTTCCATCTCAGTTTAATGAACCATGCTACCATCAGACAAGTCTGTTTTGAAAGCAACCTGGATTCTTTGGATCTGGGTTTGTGTCACTGGTTCTGAAAACAACAGCGGTAAGTAAACAAAACAGGCAAACAAGCAAACAGAAAAGCAATGCTCATAATTCTGGAAAATCGTCACTCATAAATAAGGACAGAAAATCCTGGATCTTACAAAACTGTTGTCACTCTGACAGGAAATATCACTGTGGGATGTCACCTAGCACACTGATGTATGCGATCAATGGATATTTGTTGACAGAATGAAAAATTCACCGAATGACGATCATGTATATCAAGAGCTTCCTATTAGATATCCTGAAATGCATCCATCTCCTAGCGCTAGCACAGATTTGGAAATAAAGGTTAGATAATAGTTACTATTCAAACAGTTATTATTATTATTATATATTCTAGAAAAGGGTATCTATCCAAACACAAGTAATTCTCATCACTCTAACCTCCTTTTACATTAAAGGTAGCTGATAAAAATGGGTTATCTCCTAGAAATAATGCAGAATGTGAAAAGCAAGCACATTTGGTCAGCCTGAAGAATGGACCTAAATCCCAACAGGAGAAAAATCAATCTAGCGTGTATTGCAATTTAGATCATGAGAAGACACGAAATCACAGGCCAGTCTGTTACCGAGTGAGAGTCAAAATGCCGCCTGACTGGAAAGGAAAAACTGTTTAAATGTTCTCAAAACGGTAGGTCTGCTGGCTACATGTGCAGTCTACGTTTTCAACACATATTATTCACCCTTGAATTATATAAAAATACTAAACTGAAATTCACTCTGGTAACAAGCTGGCAAAACAAATAAAGCTACTTTGGTGTTGTTGGAGGCACGCTGATTACAGTTCACAGAATCACAGGGCTTTCAAACATCTTAATAGGTGAGCTCATGTCTCCTCCCATACCATAATCCTATAATTTACCTCATCTACAGATGTACATTTAATTGGGAGAAAATGGATCATATTTTTCATTTCTAACCTTAAAAGAAGGAATTTCACTCCAATATATTTTTTTCTTTACTCAATTTCATTGTGAAGAGATTCTGTCATAACGTTCTTCAGAAAGTCACATCTGACTACAAGTTTAACACATTTATCATTGGTTTTCATTGGTGAAAAATGTATTTCTTATATATCTTATATTTGAGTACTTCTAAATTATTTCTCAGTATTTTCTTCTTGGGATTAAACATTTTGTTTGTTTAATGTTTCCAAAATTGTCTTAGCTCTATAAGCATTCGTTGTTTAACTTTATTAATTAATATAACTTTAGAGTCTATAGAGGGTTCTTAGTTAATTAAAAAAAGCTATTATTTAATTAAAAAAACTGGAAGCCTATACCTATCATAGCCAATGCTATTACTTTTATTTGCAGTATTTCTATAAAATCTCATATAAATCTAAATCAAAATAGAACTTTACATGATATTTATTGGGCATTCAGAATGTTAGATTTTGGTTTTAGGAAACTTAAAGAATAAGAATGGTTTTAGCTTGGCTGGAGACTTGTCTGCTAAATGTAAAGAAATTATTCTCAATATGAACACATTTTGCATCACAAATATGCTTCTTACCTGTGCTGCTGGATATATTAACATCAATACTGATATCAGATATTCCTCCTCCCTTCAGAGATGCTACACATGTGTATGTCCCAAAATCCGTGAATTTTAAATCAATGATGTCCAAGTTTGTCGTTCCCGGGGAGACATCCGGATCAGTCTGGGTAATAACCATCCGCTCAGAACTTCTTAATGGACGGCCATTTTTAAACCAACTAAATGTTAACTCCTCAGAAGGAACAGCTTCTACTTGGCAAGATATTTTCACCTCACGCCCAATCTGGATGTTGTCATCTTTGTGATAAGGATCTGGTGTGATCCAAAATCGTCCTTTTTTTAATGCTACAACATAAAAATTTCATAAGTAGTTAGTGTTACTTCCATAATGTTGTGATTCATTTACTTAGGTAGTCATCTCTCAGCTGAAATAAAGTAAAACAAAATAAAATAAAATAAATGCATATATGTTTGTTATTTCCAAGCAGCATGCATGTCAATAAGCCTCATTCAAATAACCTGTAAATATCTGAAGACCTAAGTCAATTAGAGACTCTAAACACTGGTTTTTATAAATTGGGTAATATCTTCCAGTGACATAAAAGATGCTTTAAGTCTATATCATACTTAAACATTATTGCCATTGAAATTTGAACAAATGATGCAACTTGTTTATATAACATCATTAATATTAGAATTAAAAATAATAATGGATCATTAAGCCCAATTTGATATCTATGCTATCCCTTAATTAAGGCACAATTTCCCAGACAACTCAAATATTGCACAAATGTCAGATTAAAGAAAATTCTTGTATGATTTTATCTACATGCTGACCAAAACTAGTTGGGAAGAATTGAGTCAGTTCACATTCATAATGCATTTTCATGGGCTGAAATAATCTGAACTGAAAAAGAAAACTGTTTTCAAAACATTTGCTGTGACTGTCCTATTCCACCACAGAGAGATGTTTCCAGTTGAAACAGTTTGCTGGCTCTCTCGTGCAGATGGCCAGAAGAACCTCTCAGCAGATGGTTTGGAAGACAAGCTGGGTCTGTGTTCCGACAGTAGTGCTTTCTGGGTGCAAGGTCAGTACTGCTCTCACAGCCTGGGTCAGCAATGAAGATGACCAGAGGCTTCTGAAGGGGCCTCTCCTGGTCTCCTGAGGGCACCGGTTCTGAACTTTGAATGATAGATACTACAGGACTCAATGAAGAATAGGGTATGTTCCTTTTTCTGGCAGGGATTCTTATATACATATTCTTCTCTCTACTAACATCCTACCTATTTCCCTTTCCCTTAATATCACTTTCTATCCCTCTATGACAATATGTAGCATATGCATAGCAAGGTAATTACCAGAATAAAATATTGTCCATTCATTTTTACCATCAAACCATATATAAATGGCACTGGCAGAAATTACATGAATTTAGAAGATCCTCAGAGAATGGAGGCCTTTTAACTGCATTCCCGAGTTTAACCTGATTTCCCTTAGTTCCTCCCAGTAATGCCGGAAGTACCATGGAAATCTGAAGAACTATGTAAGAAGCACTAGAGATGATAAGTTTTAATCTTAAAAATTTTTGCTTTTAATTATTTTTTATTCATCAGCCCCCAACATTTTCACCTTCTCTTTTATTTGCATCTTAGTGAGGAGAGATAAATGAGTATCAAAAATTATGCTTATATCTTTCTTTTTATTCAAGAAAAATTTATAGGGCTCCTGATGAGGTATTAGATGAGGCCTTGATTATACATGATGAACAAAGCAGACATAACCCTTACTCTTATGTATTCGTAGAGCAAATTCTGTACTCATAGATTATATATCTGATTTTTATCCATCTGATATTTATGATACTCTTGTCTAGAAAAACCACACTCTGCATTGATAGTAAATATTAGAAGTTTGAAGGAATATGAATGTCAAAAAGTCCTTTAAAATATTGTTTAGAAGGGGTATCTGGCTGGCCCAGTTGGTGGAGTGTGAGACTCATGATCTCAGAGTTGTGAGTTGGAGTCCCACATTGCATGTAAATATTACTTAAAAATCTTAAAAAATATTATAAAAGGCACAAGACTTCAGTCTTAATGAAAACACCAAAGACAAATGTTTAAATCACATTCTCATATTATTGTTTGTTACATTTTTCCACACTAAAATGAAACTTATGAACCTTATTTATTCCTAGCCATATCTTTATCAGTACATGACAGTTGGATGAAATTAGGAGAAATTATGTCATCCTGTTACTCAGTGCCATACTTTTATATTTTTATTGGGATTGAAATAGGACTTTGTATCTATAAAGAGAAAAGCGTTGAAAATGCCTATTGGCTACTGTATTTGGTATATAATATTGTACACATATAAAATTCAATGATATATTCAAATGATAATATTAATATCAAATATGAAAATCCAAATGATATTAAATTTCTGTAACACATTGTGCACATATAATTCAAATGCAATGAAAGTTCTTTTTGTTTAAGGTTTTATTTATTTACTTGAGAGAGAGAGAGCACTTGAGAATGAGCACTAGCTGGGAGGGATGCAGAGTAAGAGGGAGAAGCAGGATCCCCATGAGTAGAGAGCCAGAGGCAGGGCTTCAACCCAGGATCCCAGGATCATGACCTGAGCCAAAAGCAGATGATTAACTGACAGAGCCAACCAGGCACCCCAGCAATTAAAGTTTTTTCATACATAGTAAACTGTATCATACTTTTTTTTTTCCTTTTTTAAAAAATAATTCTAAAAAAACAGTATTCCAAGGGTCATTCACTTTTGTTAACACCATAATATTCAAATGACTTTCCTTTATTTGGTAAGAATTTTGCTTTTTCTGTTTCTATAGAAAAATGATATGGCTAAATACAAATTTTAAACAGATAATTCTTAACTTTAAAAGTTTAAATATATATGTTAATTTATTAATAGTTTCATATGGGATACCTTTAAATAAATTTCATTTCAAAATTATGTTGGTGGCCATATACAAACAAAAATTCTGATGTTTCAGTGACTACCATTTATTTACTAGGTAGTTACTGTTGTCTAGCTCTGCTCCCTGCACAGTGTCATATTAAACTGATATTGCAATTAAGAGAACTGAAAACTCTTCAGATTAGTTAGACTTAAACAACAAAAACAATCCAAAAGCCATGGATTAAAAATAATAATAATAAAATAAAATTACAATATATATTTTGTGTTACAAACTGTTTTTTCTTTTTAAGTATTATTTATTTATTTGACAGACAGGGAGAGATCACAAGTAGGCAGAGAGGCAGGCATAGGGAGAGGGGGGAAACAGGCTCCCTACTGAGCAGGGAGCCTCATGCAGGGCTTGATCTCAGGAACCTGAGACCATGACCTGAGCTGAAGGCAGAGGCTTAACCCACTGAGCCACCCAGGCACCCCACAAACTGTTTTATTAATGGAAAATAACTTTTAAAATCCAAAGTAAAAGAAAATTAAAGTTTATAAATATAATAACCCATAAATAAAATTCAATATGATATACAACTATTTTTAATAATAAGCACCATAATCAAGTGGGCTTTTAAAATGAGCTCATTGCTACAAATAATTGTTTTTCTCAGTATAAGACCACTTATAACTTGGCCAGTGTCAATCGCATTGGTCTTCCAAATGACAGATTCTAAAAAGGAAAAGAAGGACAAGTCAGTGTAGCAAGTGCGCTTAAGTTAAGAAACATCAGAATAAGGAGCATGGATCATTAGACTGGAGAGTCATCTCACTGAGTTTGTTTTATGTTACCCCATAACAGAATACCTGCTTTAGCATATGGAACAGAAGCATTCTAAGAAAAAAGAAATACTCTGTGTGTGTGTGTGTGTGTGTGTGTGTTGTGTGTACCCATGCACAAGCGTGCATGTCATCATCTCTAGTAAGTTAAATTTAATGGATTTTCTAACTTTGGCTGCTCAGATACCTAAAAGCATGGCTCTGTCAACTAAGCACAGGAACATTAATATCTTGAAACCTAAGTCTAGTTTTTCATTTCTATGTGGTCCAATATAGGCAATCTCATTTTTATGGGTCAAGTGCATCATTTATAAAAATAGGAGGTGATAGTATTAGGCTCCCTCCGAGACCCATTGTGAGAAACAGCTTATTAGCAATAGTGTAGAGCTTTGGAAATATAAAGTGTTTAATATAGTTAATCAACTGGGAAGCAGGTTCCTTCGTTTATAATTAAACACTCTCTTTTTCAGCGAACAATTTCCAATAGTTCATGCAATGTTAATTTAAAGTCATTTCCTGCTAACCAGTTAAGATTTCAAATGCTTAGAATCAATCTGCGATTAGTACCAGAGTATAACAAGGATCCAATAGACATAACAAGACTCTATAGAACTAAAGAAATTCTTTGGAAGAAGAAAGGAGAAATCCCTTTCCTCAAATGCAATTTCTTAGTCAAACTATTGAAAATCCCACAACACCAGCCTGAAAGAACATTAGATTTAGCTTAATGTATCATAAATTGTGATGGATGAACCTCAAAAGGTACTTGTTTAGTCTGCCAGTTCATGTAAAGAATTGGCATCAAGCTGAGCCTCTGTTTTGGGTAATCAGTTTAGAAGCACTGCCATATAACCCATAGCCCCGTTTTTTTAATATTGTGAGAACTGAATACAAACTTGGCCCACATTCACTTCTGACAAGTTACTCATAAGGATAGTCTAGCTGCACTCAAAGGTGCTCTGTGAACAGAATGAAGCTGGTGAATCAGAGTCAGGCCACTGCAAAGACCTGGGTGGCACTTGCTGTGGACCTTCCCCTAGAGGTGAAAGTGTATTTTTGCCTATGAATGTCTACAATTCTGAAGAAGACTTCCATTACTTAAAACTATATGACTTCTTGAGTTTATCTTCAGAAGAGATACTACTGGCTTTGGAAAGGACTACATCTATGGCTTCCAGGAATATAAGCTCAATGCAGAGGAACACAAAGACAAGGCTATGAGATTGTGTCCTGTTTATAACTATAGACTTAAAATTGTTAAATGCACAGATTGTTTGTCAAATATTCTACAATTATATAGCCCATAGTAGTTCCATAATAAAATATGATTTGTAGATAGAACATAAAGTGAATTTCAATTAAATGACATTGAACATGTTTTAAATTTTAATGAGGAAGCATCTCTTTGCAGATACAAAATATCAGGTATCAGCTTTTTAACCTCTTCTAAGAAGCTCTTTTAGAGACAGAGTGACCACTGCCCACTCTTCTAAGTAGTTAAATTAGTTAAAAGTCTCCAACCACATCAATTCTTATAATATCAGTAGGATTTTGGATCACATGATGACTGACAAAATTTTGCTGAGAGAAATGGATCTATAAGTCATTAATCACATCATTAGACAAATAAAAAATTGATTTTCTACTTATTTTCTATTAAAGACAACACAAATATTTAAGTGGAAAACGAGTATTTGCCAGTCCCACATGATGCCAAATTGAATAAACAGTTGGAAAGAAATTACATAGGCAAAGCAAATTAAGAAATAGTAAATGACTGTATACATAATTTGTCCTATTATAATTAGATGCCAGTCTTTCTCTTCAAGGAGACTGTGAACACCTAGGGAGTTGGGGCCATGCCTTACTCTTCCTTATTGTCCCAAAATTTAAAACTGGTTCCTTGTTAGAGTTGGTATTCAAGATCTTTTGTCAAATTTAATTAAACTTGATAAATTTAATTAAAGCTGACATTTCAAAGCATTAACTTTACAAATTCCAATCATTTCCATTCAGTCTGATATGTCCATGTTAATTCTTTTTGTTTGGTGGTCCTGTGTTCTGAGATGCCTCAGGACAGGAGGAACAGGATAGAAGAAAGAGAAGAGATTTCGTGTCCTCTAAGGTTCAGGCTTTTTGGTTTGTCTTGTTTGGTGTTTTTTGTGGAAACACAACAATACTTGATGAATAAACTATTAATATAGGAATGTATGTAAGGAAGGGGATTCTGTACAGAAAAACTCAGGAGACCTCATTCCATCATGGCCGCCGACTAGCTAGTTATGTATCCTAGTTATATAATGTGTCAGGGACGTCAGCTTTTGAATGTAATATCTGTTACTCATTTTTCCTTTGGCAGAAGCCTGAATTTCACGCAAGAGGGCTTATATGCCTTAGAGCTCAGTTGATAATCATTTCTAAGGAAAGATGAAAGAATGAAGAAAATTGATATCTAAGCACAGTTATATTATCTGAAATAGTGTTTGCCAAAACTTACTTCAGAAAAAGGTCAAGAGGGATCATGTTAAAAGAAAGCAGAACAAACAAAGTTTGGCGACTGACTATATGAATAAAATTTGCTTTCTTGCAGAACTTCTCAGAACTTTGAACATGGTGACATGCACACTGCAATATCTCAGAGAGACACAGAGTATATGTTTTTAAAAACCTTTATTTATGGAACATTTTCAGGACCAGTATCTCACAGGATAAAATAAGAGAACCTATCAGTTGATGAGAATCACTAGAAAGATTCTAAAATCAGATTCCATTCTTGACGTTTCAAGAATTTCCATTATGAGCATCACAGAATAATTGACAAGATGAGATTCTTTTGTGAAAATAAAATTTATGACTAGAAAACTAAAGGAAAGGGAAATATGTTTGAGCTCAGATATATCTAAGGGCACAATGAAGTTACAAAACATACTTCAGAGCCATGTCATAAGCCTATCTGCACCAACAACGGTGTGTCGTCTCTTTTCCTTTCCCAGCCAACCAGCATTTTAAAAAATTTAATATATCAGCATGCTCCTATCTTGGAAATGTACATTTTGGAATATACAAATAGCATTTAAAAGGGATTAAGTGTATTAGCTTCTATACAATTTGCAATTATTGATATAAATTAGTAAGGCTTAATTTACTCAGTTGCTTGAGGAAATAACAATATTTACTTATTTACACCTTATGTTGTTATAAAAAAAGCACTTAAAGTGTTATAAGAAGCAGTAAAGCTTCTTGAGGATGGATAGGAATGGGGAGGCCTTTTTTTTTTTTGGTATATATTATTAGGAATTTGTATACTCATTTTCCTTTATCTAACAATTTCAATTGCCAATCTGTAGTCTGAATGAGAGTTCATTAATAATGCAAGAACAACAACAATAAAATCATTACACCCGTTTCCTGAAAGTACTTTAAAATAGCACCCCTGATCATTTGAATGCAGAATTAGATGCTGGAAGGAAGTTGGGGTTCTATTTAATTATGAAGTATCAAGGATCTATTTATTTTATGAATTTACTCAAAGCTAATTTCTATAGTTAATCATTCAAATTGTTTAAGCAAAGTATAGTGGAATTTTAATTGTCTTTTAAATGTCCTTGCTCAGTAAAATAACGCAGGTAAATATTTTGGGTAGGAATTCTAGTAAGAAAGGATCTTTTAGATAGGCACAAATCATGCTTTTTGGTAAAAACCCTACCTTGAGAAAAAGGAAAAGAAGTGGACTCAGAAAATAATATCATCATTATGATTTTGTCATTTTTAACATTTTACCCCTAAATTATCAATTACCAAAGTACCTATATAATGTTATAAATAAACACAAACATTTTCATACTATAGCTATGACATAAATGGTACTTGACATAGCATGATGTCTTTGCACCAGTTATATGAATAGGAGAATATTAAACAGCAATAACTTATCTCCGTAAGATGTCACAAATTAGCAGATAGTTCGAGTTCACCTTTCCTATCAAATTTGATAATACTCCTTCACTATGAGAAATAAGAATGTATCCAGGATGAATTATATTTTTTATTGGTTTTTAAAGACCCAGGACTAGAAACATCTATAAAATGAAATGCAGCTTTGAAAAGCCTGTGCTAAATATAATTCTTTTGAAGTCCTTTTGAAAACAGTAGATCCTTAATATTTATGGAATCGATCACATAGCAGTGAAAACTGGATGAAAATAATGAGGCTAACTGAAACTAGAAATCTTTCTTTACTTTTCTTGTTTTCCTCATTTTCTTTCTCAAAGCTAAAGCCTTTTTCCTTTCTAAACTCATTCTGCCCATCTGTCAGCCTCTCTCACTGAACCCGGAGGCCTGGCATTCTTTTGGATATCCTCTTGCCTTTGAAATTTCAGTATTTTCTGTTCCATATGCTCTCTTCTCTAAGAGTAGAAAATTATTTAGGTCGGTCACATCTAAACTTAGAACATTTTTCTTAACACTAATATTCCTTCAAAATCCTTGTGGCATGTTTCTTTAAAAAAAAAGTGAAACACAAGTTATCCTCACTATTACATCTGGAACTCGTTTACCTGGCCAGTTCACACATTGTTTTATTTATTTATTTATTTATCTATCTATTTATTTATTTATTTATTTTTATTTGACAGAGAGAGAGATCACAAGTCCGCAGAGAGTCAGGCAGAGAGAGAAAGAGAGAAGCAGGCTCCCGCTGAGCAAACAGCCCGATGCGGGGCTCAATCCCAGGACACTGAGATCATGACCTGAGCCGAAGGCAGCGGCCCAATCCACTGAGCCACCCAGGCACCCCTCACATATTGGTTTTTATTGGTGTTATTAAAGCACTGAAGACTCAAAGCTGAGCAATAACCTCTTAACCAATTAATACAATGATTTTTTTCCACTCCTTTTCCATTTTTATATATTACTTACATTTTGTACTTCTTATCATTTTACATTATTGACTCTTTCTTCCTTCTTGAAAATCTCTTTTTTACTGGTTTCTACAACTGGTAAAATATGAGATAATATTTATGAAAATGAATGTTTGCTTTGCTTACCAGCATCACAATTGTCATGACATGGTCTCGAGTTCCTTTTAGTTCATTTGGATTTTGTTATTCATATATAGGTGTAAAGTCAGTTTTTGTTGAGAAGGAAATAATTTTTATAACTTATTTTGCCATAATTGTAGACCACGGATGTTTCCCTTAATCTTCTACCTTTCATTCAGCTGCTCTTGTTTGATAACATGAGGTCACTGTTTTGCTTCTTGATACACAAAATGTTGCGACCAGATCCATGCACATTCCAATTTAAACTAAAACAATGATTACATTATTTGCATATATTATTTCATTTTAACATTAAAAATCAAGAAAAATAACCCAGATATATTAAATGAACAAATAAAAAAAATACCTGTATTGCCTACAATTTATATAAATTTTATCTTTTTTTAAAAAAAATTTATTTATTTAAGAGAGACCATGAGAGAGAGGGAGCAAGAGCAGGGGAGAGGAGCAGACGGAGAGGAAGAAGCAGGCTCCCCACTAAGCAGGGAGCTGGACACGGGCCTTGATCCCAGGACCTGGGATCATGATCCAAGCAGAAGGCAGACACCCAAACCACTGAGCTACTTAGATGCCCATAAATTATCTCTATCTTCTTTTGTCTTGTGAGAATCTGAAGACTCAATACCATGGATGAGACTAACGAAACAATCCCCTCAACATGACCAAATATTAGACAGGTTTCTTCCTAAGTCTAGGCCCCTGACCTCCCTTTTCTTGGAGCTAAATTTACTTTTAGAAAACTTAACAATCGTAAATCTTTCTCTGCCCCTTTGAGATGTAAATCTCCTACAAGCCAAAATATCTTTTTTTTTTTAAGATTTTATTTATTTATTTAACAGAGAGAGACACAGCAAGAGAGGGAACACAAGCAGGGAGAGTGGGAGAGGGAGAAGCAATCTTTCTGCAGAGTAGGGAGCCCAGAACCCTGGGATCATGACTTGAGGTGAAGGCAGACACTTATCGACTGAGCCACCTAGGTGCCTCCAAGCCAGAATATCTTAAGAAATGTCGTTCTTAATCATTTGGGAGCCATCCCTTTAAAAAGTAATGACTGAAGGAGATAGTGCTTCTATTTCCCAGTCTCTATAGGAGAGTGGGAACTTAACTTTGAAAAATGAAAGGACCACTTAGACACACACTTAGGCACACAGGTGACTTAGTCCCATTGACTGTCCTTCCTCCAAATACCCATAAGCTTACTCCACCATGTAAAAATCCTCCCACCTTTTATTTCAGTGGAGTTAAGTTTAATCTATCTCCTCTATTCCAGTAGTCTTCACCCTGTTTAAGTAGTCTTGAATACAATCTTCCTTGTTTTATAACATGTCAGGTGCAATTTTTCTTTCAGACCAATAGATGTAGTTGCAAACATTACTGAAACAGATGAAAGTAGGATCAATCTAGAAAATTCACAGTTGCAAAGTTTCAAACACCAAGGAAATAATGCTTATGGTTACAAGACACATACAAACACATACACACAGACAGTATGTTGTTCAAAGATGAAATGTCACTTGAGTACGAGTGCATGTGACGGTCACAGAGGTTAATTTAATCCATTTACGAAGGCATGTTTCCTCTAAAGTGGTAAACCCTGCTTAATCTATAACACCCTGGAGGTCTAGAGTTTCTAATACTAGACTCCAGGACAAATGTCTGGATTTGTGAGTTAACTAACAGATGATAGGACTGCTAAAAGTGTGAAGAGATAGGCTCTCAAACTAAGTAACTTTAATATATATATTATAAAGAGAAATGCATAACATTCACTTTTTAAAAAGTAACTCCTACTTGGTTTAGAAGTTTTTAAAACAGATTTAAGAAATATGTGTTATAGTTTACTCCCTCTTTTTAATGAGAAAATTGTGGCATATACGCAAGTGGTACACTGTCATTGTGATGGGGTAGAGCAATGCTTTTATACCTCCATTCAGTTAGTGGTTGGGCCATAAATTGATTCTGATCTATACAGGAACAAAAGTAATGGGGGGATATTCATTTCATATTTCATAGTTTCTGTGAGTTAAAAATACTCCATCTTCTTAAACAAATAAAAAAATGAAAAAAAAAATTCCTCCTTCAAGATCTGAATGGAATTTATCTTCTGAACTTGTTTAAATAAGACACAAAATAAGCAGCACTTTAAACCATACCTGTGATGATAATAATAATGTAATTCATAGGACTATTTGTCAGTCTGTCCTTCAAGGTGACTTAATTACAGCAATTTTACATATAGGAACCTGAAAAGTATGGTTTAGATGCACAGGTGTTCAGACTAAAGTCAAAAATAAATGCAAAGATTTGTCTTGGTCACGATTCAGCAGCAGTGAATATAAGGTTATATTCTATGAGAATGACTCAGGGAAGCTGTCACTAATGGCTGTGGTTAGGGTGGTGTTATATGTTCAGAGTTATAGAAAACAGATACTTTAAGTGCTAAGTGACATAGAAGTAAGATTCCCATAATCTTAGAAAGGAGAAAAGCTAAATGAGGAGCTAGAGTCTTTGAAGAGGTAGATAGAGGAATACCTGTGGAGAAGGAAAAGATAAGGAGTGCTACATGTACCAGCATCCAGTGAAAGTACTTTAAGAAGTGAATCACACTGAGCACTTCAAGAAAAAAAAAAAAATGGTTTCACAATATATCACCATGTTAAATCAACTTTTGCATTGTTCACCAAGTTGTTGGCTATAAACTAGTTCAGTGTTAGAACATATTTATCAGAAACAATAACTTTTGTGTAGAAAATGATGATCTGAACTCATTCTCAAAAAAAACGATGAGATGATGAGGCTAGTTAGTAATCCATGAAAATTATTACAACTATTGAACAGTGAAACTATGACCTCTGTAGTTTAGAACAGTATTTTTCCAAATGTGGACCCTAGACCAGCAACAATAGCATAACATGAGAACCTGTTGGAAATACAAGTTCTAGGGTATGACCTCACATTGAGATTATACTTCCAGGGGTAGGCTCCACCCCAAGTTAAGTCTACAATTATTGGCATAGACACAGCCATCTCCATGTTAACAAATCCATCGTGTGATTCTTGATATATGTTCAAGTTTAAGAACTACCATCTTAAAAACAAAACAAAATAAAACAAAACAAAAAACAGTTATCTTTCCACCTTCCAAAAATGAAAAGCCAGAAGAGAACAGGGTCATCAGCTCATCCAAAAGGACTGAGGTACTAAAGGAGATGTTTAAAAGTGGCCACAGTGGGGTTTTGTTTTGTTTTGTTTTGCTTGCTTTATAAGACCCTCAAGAGAGCATTTATCCTGATTATAACACCAGAAATATTATTAAGGAATGGCTCCTGTGAGTATTAATATAAAATTTAATAAATTGACCTCACACAAATTTACATGTAACTATTCCTTTCAACATAGCTAAAGCCTAAGTAAAGTTTCACAAAACCAGTGATTTACAGATCTCTTCACAAACTGGTAAAGATATTAAGAGTGATTAATGGGAGAAGATATTTGCAAATAACAGTACAGACAAAAGGTTGATATCCAGGATCTATAAAGAACTTCTCAAACTCAACACGCACAAAACAGATAATCATATAAAAAAAAAATGGGCAGAAGATATGAGCAGACATTTCTCCAATGAAGACATACAAATGGCTATCAGACACATGAAAAAATATTCATCATCACTAGCCATCAGGGAGATTCAAATTAAAACCACATTGAGAAACCACCTTACACAGTTAGAATGGCCAAAATTAGCAAGACAGGAAACAACATGTGTTGGAGGGAATGTGGAGAAAGGGGAACCCTCTTAAACTGTTGGTGGGAATGCAAGTTGGTGCAGCCACTTTGGAGAACAGTGTGGAGATTCCTCAAGAAATTAAAAATAGAACTTCCCTATGACCCTGCAATTGCACGCCCCAAAGATACAGATGTAGTGAAAAGAAGGGCCATCTGTACCGTAATGTTTATAGCAGCAATGGCCACGGTCACCAAACTGTGGAAAAAACCAAGATGGCCTTAAACAGAGGAATGGATAAGGAAGATGTGGTCCATATACACTATGGAGTATCATGCCTCCATCAGAAAGGATGAATACCCAACTTTTGTAGCAACATGGACGGGACTGGAAGATATTATGCTGAGTGAAATAAGTCAAGCAGAGAGAGTCAATTATCATATGGTTTCACTTATTTGTGGAGCATAACAAATAGCATGGAGGACAAGGGGAGATGGAGAGAAGGGATTGAGGGAAATTGGAAGGGGAGATGAACCATGAGAGACTATGGACTCTGAAAAACAATCTGAGGGTTTTGAAGAGTCGGGGGGTAGGAGGTTGGGATAACCAGGTGGTGGGTATTGGAGAAGACATGGATTGCATAGAGCACTGGGTGTGGTGCAAAACCAATGAATACTGTTACACTGAAAATAAATTTAAAATATATATATATATCTACCTTAAAAAAAATAAGAACAAACTGATAGTTTTGGAGGGGAGAGGGGTGGAGGGATAGGTAAGTCTGGTGGTGGGTATTAAGGAGGGCACGTATTGCATGGAGCACTGGGTGTGGTGCATAAACAATGGATCTTGGAACACTGAAAAAATAAAAAATAAAAAAAAAGAATGAGGGAAAAAAAAAAGAGTGATTAATATTAAGTACCTTAAGGTCACCATTCTTTGCCCAAGAAATTTTAACTTTCAAAGTATTATGAATCTAACCCTCATTTAGGGAAAATCTGAAAGAATTAATATGTTCATAATTTGGGATTGAGAAATTCTAACCTATCAGCTTTCATCTGAGTGTCAATGACTTTTTGGAGAGTCAAAAAAGGTAACAGTGTAGGGGCACCTGGGTGGTTCAATCTGTTAAGGGTCTGCTTTTGGCTCAGGTCATTATCCCAAGGTCCTGGAATCTAGCCCCATGCTGGGCTCAGTGAGCCTGCTTCTCCTCTCATACTCCCCCTGCTTGTGCTCAAAGTCTTAAAAAAAAAAAAAAAAGAAAAGAAAGGTAACAGTGAAGACTAAGTATTCCAGGGTCAGACTGTCTAGGTTCTAATATGACTTCATCACTTATTAAATGTGACCTTATGCAATTAACTCAGACTCCCAAATCCGAAAAATGGAGATAATAAAATTGAACCATGATGCTCTGAGTATGCTGATGCTAACACAGAGTCAACAAACAGTAGATGCCAGCTGCTACCTGACTCACAATGTATCTCTAACAAGGCTTGCTGTCAAAGGTACAGAGATGGAAAGCCTAGTGGTGGAGAAAAGCATAGAAATAAATTGTATGTATAGTGCAATAAAAACAAGGGTTTAGAGAACTAGCTATTACGGAAGGGAATACTTTAAAACAAACACACACACATACACAACTAGTCACTGTGGAGAAGGCAGGGAAGTCCTAAGAATTAAGGAAGAGGAAGATAGGCTCGAGGATGATGAAAAGTCATTTCAGATAGTAGATTCCATCATGAGTATGTGGAACTGAGGTTTTCACTGTACCATCAATTGTTTCTAATTCATCTTTCACTGATTCAAGCAAATCCCCTCATGAATCCACAAAATGTACTTCAACCCCTCATTTCCATTCCCTTCCAGTCTCTCAGGGAGCAAATTTGGTCCTCCTTTCAAGGTTAACGTCTTAAATTGTGCTCCTGATCTCAGTTCCAGCTCTGCATGGAGTATCGCACACCTCCCACTTTCTCCTCTGTTTTTCTCTTAAATTCTGTCTCACAAGGAGGTTCTTCCCATGCATCTATAAATATGATCATAATTGCCTCATTAATTAAAACAAAGCAACAACAACTAATACAGAAAGCTTTCCCTCAACTTTATTTCCTGGAGCTACTTATTATTGACTTCCTTTCCCTTTCTCATTATCAAAACATTAACATATAAGCCACTCACCCTTACCCACTTTCAAATTAGTTTTGAGTCCCACCAGTACCAGAATTTTAACAATTGCCAACAAAGATATGTTCCAAAGGGTTGCAGTTCAGCCCACCCTCCCTGCAGCATTGGCGATGTCTAACTTGTTCTGATCTTTTGTTTCTAGCTCTCAGACAGACTTTCTCCCTACTTCTCTGTCCTAAATCTGGGCTCTCGTTTTTCTCTTCTCTGTCTACACTATCACTTCACAGCTCGTTCCTACATGCACTGTTTTTGACTCAGCACTGATGACACCTTAGTAAAACCCTCTGGTCCAACCTCTCTGAGTTACTGTTGTTTATTTCCAGTCACCTTGCTTGGTTTCAATGTGATGCAGCATTTCAGAGCCTAAGTGCCTTTTTTTTTTTTTTTTAATTTTTTATTTTTTATAAACATATATTTTTATCCCCAGGGGTACAGGTCTGTGAATCACCAGGTTTACACACTTCACAGCACTCACCAAAGCACATACACTCCCCAATGTCCATAATCCCACCCCCTTCCCCCAAACCCCCTCCCCCCGGCAACCCTCAGTTTGTTTTGTGAGATTAAGAGTCACTTATGGTTTGTCTCCCTCCCAATCCCATCTTGTTTCATTGATTCTTCTCCTACCCCCTTAAGCCCCCATGTTGCATCACCACTTCCTCATATCAGGGAGATCATATGATAGTTGTCTTTCTCTGCTTGACTTATTTCGCTAAGCATGCCAACAGACACATGAAAAAGTGCTCCATATCACTCGGCTAAGTGCCTTTTAAACTACTTGTATTCCTGCTTTAAAGAATATCCGGATTCCGCGCCCTCCCCCCATTAATGACACCTTCTTCTATAGAAACCCTCTTTTCCCCTTTGTCTTTTGTTGCTTGCAGGCCCCCACAATCTGCCATTACTACTGCATTCCCCTGGTATGGGCATCTTCTCTATGCTGTCTCCAAGTCCAACCCAGTCACCTAAGCCCTGATCCAATGTTACTGCTTTCATAATACTTTCCCCGATTCATGCAATTAGATAGAAAAACTGTCATTTTTCCATATCTGTCAGAAAACCCTCTTCCACATAGTTGTTTTCACACTATTTTGTATTTTGGGGACTTACATGCTTCTGGAACACAGAGGTATGTGATATCGCTGTCTTCCTGAGCACTCTTCTACATGTCTTATACTTATGTTAATAGTAGGGAAGAACAGATCAAATAGACAAAGATGTAACATTTTTCATCCACTGGGGACATATCTGGAGCTCTTTCCAAGCAGTTACCATATTGATTGTTATCAGCTAATACTGACTTGAACAAATGTATTTAGTTTTACCAATTATTTTTTTCTTAAGACCTTTGATAAATGAATTTAAAAAGAAACTGATTTATTGTCATTTATACCCACAATTTTAAAATTGGTAGCTAGGGACAACAATGGAGTTTGTGTTAGTTTACATATTAAACTAAACAGAATTATTATGACCCTTTGAAAATCATAAAAAGTAGAAAAATTATTATCATGACCTGAGTTGAAGGCAGATGCTTAACTGACTGAGCCACCCAGAAGCCCCCGTTTTGTTACTTTCTAACAAAAAATCTTTTATCAAAGATGTGCATGGGCTTTATCATACATGTACAGTTGTGTTCTCTCTTTTCATAGTTACATTTTTGTAATTTTTTTCATTTTCTTTGGTTCTCATTTTTTCGTCATTTTTGGGAGGGCTCTGTATGATTGCTATACATGAGTGATGTCACTTTGTACTGTTTACATAATAAGACTTAACATAAGTCAGAGGCTGCTGCTCATTTATTTATATCCTGCCATATTCTCAGAAGGATTTAAGAGACTTTCAATATTTGCTGTTAATATATTGTTTCTTCCAGTAAAAACAACAAGAAACAAAGAAGCCAAGTTAAAGTCAAGTTAGGAAAATAAGAAAGCCAGAAGTGAAGCTGATGGGGAAAATAAATACAATAAACTTCTAAATATTTATTTGATAGAAGGAAACCAGAGATTAAACATGATAGCAGCCACAAACAATGAGAAAAATTGGCCAGTTGTAAAATTGATAGTATCTTTATAGTAAAAACAAAATAGCTGTACAGGGGAAGTATAACCACCCCTGAGAATGGTCATCACAACAAGGGTACAGGTTAGAACAATGAGTAATATCGTTGAACATTTTCTTGAAACAAACAAGGAATAATTTTAGAAGGCTATCTATTTTTTAAAAATGGTTGGTACATACCTAAAATATCAGGCCAAGGGGAATTCAGGGAAGGGGGTTTAATATGTGAGGGATGAGGCAATATATGATACATCATTTCAGGGACAGATTTGAGTGCGTTGAGGCCAGTGGCTCCCTACTGAAGGTAAACATCAGAGTCACAAAATCTGAGCACATCCACCTCTGATTCCAAGTAAGTTATACCTTAGGGGGCAGTTTGGGGATGTGCATATCTAGGTTGCAACAAGGATTCTGATTCATGAGAATCAGATAGATGAGGACTACTAATCTAAATAAATAGTTGAGAAACATTCCTTACGTGAATTCCTCCATATATTTGATATTCTGAATTAAGATTCTGAAAGGGATTGAGCAGCAATAACTTTGAGATCATACTGACATGTAACCACAAGGCAACTTATCTATACTGACAGTTAACCACAAAGTCCTACACTTCAACAGTCAGCAAAAGCAAGAATACCTCCCATGAAAACTGTGCGGGTTAAAGTTCACTGATAAGTACAAGTTTACCCTAAATTAGTTTAGAGTATTGAAGACACAAACTTCTTATAATGGCAACATATAAAAGAAGACAGCCATATTGAATATTTAAAATACAAATCTAATTTAAATGTTAGGACACCACAGCTCACAACCTACATATCCAGGGAAGTTATTAAAGTAAAACCTTAGAGAAGTTCACTCACATATTTTTCCTGGGGTAATAACATCATCTCTTAAAAGTAAATTTTTGAAAAAAATTATACTGATTACTCAGCATGGCAATTATGTGACATTTGTTATCTCTACTTCTTAATACACCTATGGTTATTATCATACATTAGTTTTAACTATCCTTCTTATCCAGTCTGGATAATACCTTAAAAATCATTTAGGACATAGTTCTACAGGCAGTCACTAATATTTGATCACCTTTTGATATCCATGAACAGACCTTTCTGACAGTTACTTAATCTTCACTTGACATAAAACTTCCTTAATGAAGGACCCTCCATAATTTGTAGATTGTTTGGATGATTTTTTTTAGCCACTGAAAGAAGAGACAAATAAAATAAATGATGAAAAATTATGTTGGTAAGATATCACTAATATGGTTGAGAGATGAACAAGCTACTAATTCTCCAAACAACTTAGTTTCTGTTTGCTGAATTGAGAAGAATCCAAGCATTGATGAAATTTCATTACTTACTTTAACCTTTTAGATAGCAGAATATATTAACATGGTATTGTTTTTATTAAGTATATCTTTTTTTCCAAATATTACTTGAGATAGAAGCTGGCATAAAATAATATTGGAATGCAGGCAAATGAAATATGTAAAATATAGATAATTTCTTATAACATTACTTTAATAGTAAAGTTTCATGACAAAGTCAGTCACGTTATCTGTCCCTTTGCACTCAGTTTTACTATAGAAAACATTTACTGAATCCAAATGTCCATAATAATGCAGTTAGTAAGTAGTTTTAGGCTGTGATGACAAAAAAAAAAAAGAAGAAAGAAAAAAGAGAAATGAATGCTGTCAAATACTGTACAATTTAGGTCAGTTGTTTTTCCTCATAATTTCTACTTGCAGTTCACCTGGAATTCAATAAAACAGAATAAAGGAATTATAGTAAGGTGAAGGTTAACACTTTGTCTAATTCAATTAAATAGATACTTACTGAGTATCATTTGCATAATTTAGTTATTAGAGGGACCTGGTCTGTCATCATATACAGAACCATGATTCTAAAACAAAGCTGAATATGCTACAGACTAACAGTAGTAAAAATAGCTTGATTTATATTGCACTTATGTTTAATTCAATGATTTCAGTTGAAGAGATGTCTGTTCTATTTATATAGCCACTAGTTCATTTGGGGACATGGGACCAGATTATTTTTCTTCCACAGAAACTTTGGAAGAGTTTTACTTCAATGAGAAAACCACTTGCGACTATCAATTTAAAAATACTCTTCTTATGTTTCACAAATAAGTGAAACCATATTATAATTGACTTTCTCTGCTTGACTTGTTTCATTTAGTATGGAAGACATTAGGAGAAGGAAGGGAAAAATGAAGGGGGCGGAAATCAGAGGGGGAGACAAACCATGAGAGACTATGGACTCTGAGAAACAAACTGTTTTAAGCGGGAGAAAGGTTGCGGGAGGGGTGATGGGGATTAAGGAGAGCACAGACTGCATGGTGTACTGGGTGTTATATGCAAACAATGAATCATGGAACACTACATCAAAAACTAATGATGTACCGTATGGTGACTAACATAATTTAAAAAGTAAATAAAAAATACTTTTCTATAAATGTGCATTGGAATCTTGAGGGAGATACAGCTTATTTTCATATTATTATTTATTTTCCCTCAAGCCTTACTGAATACATATAATTACAATTTGACTTGATTTTTCTGAAAGAAATAGCACAAAACACATTACTTAAAAGGTAGAGAGACTGATCTACTTGGAATTATGGTCACCAAGCATATCTTGTTATTTCGTTGTAAGAATTACAATAACTAATACTTCAGTTAAATTCAATCATTCTAGAAAAATAAGTAGAAGGGCACCAGGGTGGCTCAGTCAGTTAAGGCCTCTGCTTTCAGCTCAGGTCATGATCCCAGGATCCTGGGACTGAGCCCCACATCAGGCTCTCTGCTCACTGGGGAGTCTGCTTCCCTTCCTCTCTCTCTGCCTACTTGTAATCTCTGTCAAATAAATAAATAAAATCTTTAAAAAAAAAAAAAGAAAAAGAAAAAGAAGTAGAATCAACAAGTACTGCCATGTTATAATGAATAATTAAGGGTTAGTTTTGAATGATACTGTGATTGTTATTAATGAACAGTAATTAAGAAGATGGCATTTCTAAAGAACATTGCAAATGTTACAATCTCTGTTGCTTAGCAATGGTTCATGTCCCCACCCTTTCCATGCTCTTATCCATTCTCCAAAATCTGTTATTACCCTCAACTCCCATCTGAACCCATCTCCCAATCTCAGCAAAAGCTATGGCCTCTTACTTCACTGAGAAAAAGAAATAGCATTCGATATAAATGACTAAGATGCCTTCCCAACTGAGACAAAGCTTATCCGTGGTTCTACCTCTTCTTACTCTTTCCCATCCTCTCAGGATGAGGTTCTGCCCTCACTGTGCCAGGATCTGGGCCTGGATCTCTCTTGCTGCAGTGTGCCCTCTGTCCCTTTCTCTCTTCAATTTTCAACATCCCCCTTGCCACTGATTACCTTAGTCAACCTTTCACAAATGCTCATCTCTGTCATTTTAAAAAGAATCTTTCACTCCTACTTCTCATATTCACTGTCAATTTCAATCGGTCCATCTTCACAACCTTTGTTTCTCAAATCCCAGATACTCCCATAATCTGCTGACATCTGGCTTCTGCTCCCCCTCCTCTGTGTTCCAGTATAGCAGTGGTGTCACTGCCCAGTTTCCTTCCTTGCTGACCTTCTCACCTACTGCACTTAAGGCTATTGACCAGGCCCTCACTTGTGTGGTCTGTTTGTTGCTGTTGTTGTTAACATTGTTGTTTTGCTTTTGGAACAATATTTGTTTCTGGTTTAGATTTTACCTCACAACTCTCCCACTTCTTACAAATTGTTGTATCAATGTTCAGAAAAGAATATATTATTCAAGAATAAATAATCTAATCAAATCTCTAATTTGTGCACTTGGTATTTTTCCTGCAGGGTCAGGAAAATCAGAGAATTTGGACACAAAGTGCTTTTGGGAAAAAAGAAAAACAAAACAAAACCCAAAACATTAGAGTCTATTCAGCACAGGACTATCATTATGAACCTATTTTTGGAAATGAGGTGTTCCTGAAATAAAATGATTGAATTACACATAATGCTATACTATAATAACTGGTAACGATGAATGGTTCTTAAATTGTCACTGGAAAAACACATATCTATTAACATATTATTTTCACTGCACAGTGTCTGCAATTAAGACATATCCAATTAGGAAAGAAAGAACTGTGAATTTATTGCTCAATTTAAGTTTTTCATTATTTGCTGATTGAGCCATTTGTCAATTATTATTTCTGTGTTGTTGATCATTATATTATAAAATTATGCTACTGTTAGCATCTTTATCATGTAAATACATCAGATTGCAAATCTTAGTGTATTCTATTACATTTTTTATAATATGTGTAATTCAACCATTTTATTTCAGGAATACCTACCTCATTTTTGCTCCTTAAAAATAAAAAGGTAACAAAAGCTATCTTTAACAGGAGGAACTTAAAGAGCATCAACTTTATGATGGAAAAATCTAAGCTACTTGGCTATTTTCTATTTTACTTGCTCATAATTTTTGAGTTTTCTGCGTTCTATCATTATTTTTCAAATGTTTCTCAAATACAAAGTTAGCCTATATTACTATAAATACATTATTATTAAAAGTGTATTTGATTAGCTTTCTGTTTTTGACTTTACTGGGGTCACTGTTGGATGATCATCACTCCCATAGGCAAAAATTAGAAAAGACAGTAAGATTTCTCAAAAGTCCTTTTTGAAAGCATCAGATATCAGCTCCAGTAACCTGAACTTGAGGGTTCAAAATCCCAGAGAAGAGAAAAACAAAGAAGGTGAGCTAACTTACTATAGCCATTTTTCTTTCAAGTCACTTATCTGTAGAGGGGGCTGAAGATCCAAGCAAAAAACCCCCGTGAATATCCTAGAGTACTCAGTTGGAAGCTCTGAAAATCCATGCTCTAGAGTGGGGCAAATAGAGGACAGAGCATTATGAGCCCAGCCTTGAATCTGCTCAGTTTCTGACTGAATTGAGGCAATAAAACTAAATTTTTTTTAAGGAAGAAATATTTCTGAAGAAACATAACATAATTTTAAGCCAATTCTTAATATAGAATAATTGGCAACCAATAAGAAAATAAGGTTTGTCAAGAGACAGGACAATGTTAAAAAACAAAAACAAAAACAAAAAAACAACATATCACAGTTGACTAAGACACTGGAGTTCTTAGATAAAAACATAAAATAGTTATGACTGAAATGATCAACAAAATAAGATAAAACAGTGGGGAAAGCTAAATAAAAAGATGGAAAGTTTCACCAGATAACTGGAATCTATAATACTAAAAACAACATAAATTTTGCAAATGAAAATACAATAAATGGAATGAAGAGCACATTAAGTACGTTTAATAGTAGAGTCAAAACAACAGAATATAGGACTGGTGAGCTAAAAGATAGGAAAATAAAAATTCTGAAACACAGAGGGAGAGAAGAAAAAAGAACAAAGTATAAAAGATACATGAAACTCAGTGAAAAGTCTAACATTAGGTATAAGTGAAACCAATGAAGGAGAGGAGAAAAGGGAAGGGGTAAAGAAAAAAAAAACTATAAAACCCACAGATTCAGAAAGCTTAGAAAAATTCAAGCAGGATAAACATAGAAAACCTATATCTAAGCACACAGCAGGAAAACTATTTAAATATCTAAAGATTAAAAAAAACAAAAACAAAGCAAACAAAGTTTTTAGAAAAATAGCCAGGAAGACAAAACAAAACAAAACCACACAAAGAGATATAGTAAAAAAAAAAAAAAAACCACTACAGATTTAATTAAATTAAAATGACTTTAAAAGTTGAGTTAGGGGCGCCTGGGTGGCTCAGTGGGTTAAAGCCTCTGCCTTCAGCTCAGGTCATGATCTCAGGGTCCTGGGATTGATCCCCACATCGGGCTCTCTGCTCAGTGGGGAACCTGCTTCCCACCACCCCCTGCCTGCCTCTCTGCCTACTTGTGATCTCTGTCTGTCAAAAAAATAAATAAAGTCTTAACAAAAAAAAAAAAAAAAAGTTGAGTTATAGCTAGTGGAAAGAAGAAGGAAAAGTACATCTACTCCATATTCCAGCAAGTAAGAGTTTCTCATGTTCAAATAACCGACAGGGAGGCAGGAATAAAATAAATTAATAAAAAAGAAAAAAACAGCAAACAGAAAACAAAAGGTAACTGGCCTACTTAAACTTTTAACATTTCAATAATTGCATTCCATGTAAATGGTATAAATACATTCATTAAAACACAGATTGACACAGTGAATTAAAAAAGTGACTCAACTATTTTTTGTCTATGAGAAGCCCATTTAAAAATAATGATATAGGTAGATTAAAAGTAAAAAAAATTATCATGCAAACATCAATCAATGATAAACAGGAGAAAGAATGCCAATATCAGATGAAGTAAACTTCACAGCAAAGAAAATTGCCAAATTCAGAGACAGACATTATGAATAGATCAAGCCACCAAGAAGCTAGAGCAGTTCTAAATGTATATACCAACCCCTCCCCAAAACAAAACAACAACTAACAAGAAAAAGAGCAGCCAAATTAGTGAAGTGAAAACTGAAATAAACAAATCCATAATTATAGTGAGGGACTCTGACACCCCTTCCTTAAAATTGGTAAAACTAGTAGATAGCAGATCATCAAAGACATTGAAGAACTCCAACAACCAAGAAGATCAAAGTGACATTTATAGCAGAGCGGACATTTTCTCAAATGCCCATGGAACATATCAAGGAAGATATATCCTACTTGTAAAACAAATCTAAATATATTTAAAAGAACTGAAGTCATCCAGAATGAGTTCACAAACCATACAGAATCAAACTAGAAATCAGTAACAGAAAGATAACATGAAAATCTCCAAGGTCCTGGAAACTGGAAAACGTACTTCTAAATAACTCATGGGTCAAGGAGGAAATACCGAGGGAAATGAAAAATACATTGAACTGAATGAAAATAAAAACAAAACATTTCAAAATGTGGTACACAGTTAGAGAAGTGCTGAAGGGGTTTGATTCCACTGAGATACATACAACAGAAAAGATGAAGTTTAAGTTTCAAGTCTCATACAATCATGTATGCTCCCACCTCAAGAATGCAAAAAAAAAAGGAGCAGCAGAAATGTTCCACATACTGAATCCTAAAATAAAAATAAAAGTAATTAAGAATATGAACTCTGATCATAATGAAATTAATCTAGAATCAATAATAAAAATATAAATTAAAAACCTCAGGTTTTTTAGAACTTGAGCAATACTATTTTCAGTAACCATTGGATCAAAGAAAAAAAATCACAGTTGAAATTAGAAAGTATTTCAATCTAAATGATAATAAAAATATTACATATCAAAACTCATGGGATATAGCCAATACTATCTTTAAAGGGAGATTTATAGCCTAAAACCCTATATCAGAAAAAATAGAGAAGGTTAAATCAATAATCCAATCCAATAAGAAGTTGGAAACCAGCATTTTAAATCTAAAGATATAGAAAAAAAGAAATAAGCGCAGAAATTACTATAACAAAAATGTCTGCATGACAGAGAAAACTAAAAAAATATAAAAGAAATTTTAATAATTGAAAATTGGGGGGCACCTGGGTGGCTCAGTTGGTTAAGCCTCTGCCTTTGGCTCAGGTCATGATATCAGGGTCAAGCCTGAGCCCCACCTCTGTCTTGTTGCTCAGTGGGGGTTGGTTCTCCCTCTCACTCTGCCATTCCTCTGCTTGCACTCTCTCTCTCTCTCTCTCAAATAAATAAATAAAATCTTAAAAAAGAAATACATAAATTTTAAAAACACAGAAAATTGGTTTTTTAAAGCTAGTGACATGGAATGACCTTAAGCAAAACTAACCAAGGAAAATCAAATAAAGAAGAGTGAAGAAGACGTATATTACCAATATCATGGTATTATTAGAGATTACAACAGAAGCATATTGGAACTACCTCATACCTGCTCGTAACAACAAACTTTGTGCGTGTGTTCCCAACTACACAACCTGAAATTGGCCATGTTCTGATTGTACACAACATGGAAATTGGTAGGTATTATAAATCAAGCCATTTTTTCCCCCAGAAAACTAGTTTACTAGCACACCACTGAACCAAAAATAAATTTAAAAAATAAAAAGATAATGACGTTAATTAGAGGAATTTTATACCAATAAACTTGACAATTTAAGAAACATGCTCTTAGGGGAAAAAAAAAACCTTGAAAAAGTGATTTTGGGGGCACCTGGGTGGCTCAGTGGGTTAAGCCTCTGGCTTCGACTCAGGTCATGATCTCAGGGTCCTGGGATCTAGCCCCGCATTGGGCTCTCTGCTCAGCAGGGAGCCTACTTCTGCTCTCTGCCTACTTATGATATTTGTCTCTCTCTGTCAAATAAATTAAAAAAAAAAACAGATTTTCAGTACAACTGTATTTATCAAAGAAATTCAATCTGTAATTGAAAATCTCTGTACAAAGCAATCTATAAGCCTGAGGGCTTCTTCTGAAAATTTTTTTCTAAATAATGAAGGAGAAAGTAACACAGATTTCACATAAACTTAACATAGCAAAAAAAAAAAAAAATGTTTGCTGACTTGGCTTTTTTAATACCTTTTTTGGTACTGAAGTGTAGTTTATACCTTTCATTTGTTTAGTATCCATTCATATGTAAATATCTATTCAAATATCTCCCTATTTTTAAATATAAGTTTGTTGTTTTATTATTGAATTTCAGGAGTTATTAATATAATCAGGTTATAAGTTATTCGTATGCTTATGGGATGAGAGTAATTTCTTCTAATTTCTGGCTTATTTTCTTAATGGTGCCTTTTGATAAACAGAAGTTCTTAATATTTTATGAAACTCAATGTCTTATGATAAGTTTTATTTTTATAGATTTATTAAGAATATGTCATCAGAGAATGATGACAGTTTCACTTCATTTAAATCTACTGGGTTTTAGTTCTTTTTCTTGTCTTATTTCCCAATGGAAACTGCAGAAGGTATAATGTTGACTAGATGCAGAGAGAATGAACATCATTCCCTTGTTGCCAGTCTTTAGAAGGCAAGTATTGAGTATTTTGTTATTGGGAATTATCTTAGCTGGAGGTTTTTGTAGTTGTGTTTCATTACATTGACCATCCCCTTCTATTTCTAAAATTGATGTTAAATTCTACCAATTTTTTCCATATTAATTGAAATGTTATTTTTCATTTTAATTTGTTAATGTAGTAATTGTATCAACTGCTATTTGAATATTAAACAAATATGCATTTCTTGGATACAATCCACTAGATAACTCTGTATTATCCTGTTTATATATTGGTGGAATTGATTTGAAAATACTTTGTTCAGATTTTTATATCTGATTATGAAGGCTACTAGCATTTAATTTTCATTTCTTGTAATATATTACTGCCTTCTTTTACTACTAGGGTTATGGTGGCTTTTAATAGGAGTTGGGAAGTGCTTTCTCTTTTTTGACTTTATGAATTTTGTTTGTGTGTATATAGGATTGACATTATTTATTCCTATATATCAATAGGCCATGTTTTCTGTTTTAGATAATTTTAAATGATGAATATCTAAAAGATGAATAATGAATATGAATTTTTAAAAAATTCTCACATTAATTTTGATGAATTCTGCTTTTCAATAAACCCATATTGGAAAAAGTTTTTCATTAAACTCCCTCATTGTCTTTTTAAATTTGTAAATTCTACAGTAATGCCACCTCTTTCATTCCTGATGTTAGTAACTTATAGTTTATCTATTGTTTTCTTGATCAGTCCTTTTAAGAATTTATCAACTTGTCATCCAGGAATATATTTTTGGCTTTTTTTAGTTTTGTTGCTTTTTTTAATATTTCATTGACATATGCCCTTTTAAAATTATTTTCTTTCTTCTCCTTTGGGTCTGATTTCTATGTCTCATATATTCTTTGTTTCTCCATTCCTCTTTTCTTGTGTTTATCAGCATGATTCAATTATTTGACAGCATTTAGCACTCATTAAAAATTCTTAGCTAATTATAAATAGAAGAATATAATTAAAATGCCAGCAGTAAATATTATATTTAATGGTAGAGTACTTAAAACTTTCCCCTGGAGACTGGAGAAAATGAGGATACATGATATTCTACTCCTATTACAAATGTAATTTGTATGGCTTTGGCAATAAACCACATAAGGAAACAAATATAAAATATGTAAGGATTAAAGGAAGAAATACATCTTTCATTATCTGAAGCCAACATGATTCTGTATTTAGAAAATTCAAAAGAATCTAAGACATCATTATAATCAATAAGTGAATTTAGTAAAGTTGAATAATACAAGGTCATTTGCATTACTGTATACCAGCATAAGATAAATAGGAAGTGGAATTTTAAAAATGATACTATTTAAATTACCAAGAACAATAAAACTATCAAGTACTAAAAATAAGTCTAACAAATGTTTAAGACCATTCCCTGAAAATCACATACTTTTTTGAAAAAAATTAAAGATGAGAAGTAAATGAAGGGATAGATAATGTTGATAGACTGGAATATTTGCATATTATATTCAATCCAAATAAAATTTTCAGCAGTTTTTTCTTTGGTGACAGGGTGAACATTAAAGCTGCCCAGAAAACGTGTGTGGAAACACAAAGGGCCAAGAATAGCCAAGGCAATCTTGAAAAAGAAGAAAGAAAAGCCAGATTTTTTAAAGTTTAATATAATGTTATAGTAATTAAGATACAGTAATATTAGTGTAAGTATAAACAAAAACCAATAGAATCAAAATGGGTCCAGAAACAGGGCCACATGTATCTGATAGTTTTATGCATGACAAGGGTGATATTGCAGTGTAATGGGAAGGAACCGTCAATTCAGTAGGTGGTGATGAGTCAACCAGACATGGAAATTGAAAAAAAAAATTACCTTATGCCCACCTCAAACTACATATTAAAATCATTTCGAAAGGAATTAAGGGTTAAATATTATAAGTAAACAAACTTATAGCAGAAAACAGATGAGTATATCTTTATTAGCTGGGGTTAGAAAAAGGTTTCTTAAGTGGGATAAAAAATGCACTAATCTTAAATTTTTTTGATAGTTTAGACTGCATCAAAATGAAGACTTTGATGCATGATAGGACGACATTGATTATGACAAGCCATAAAGTAGGAGGAAATATTTTTCAATAAATATATTCAGTAAGTGATATTTCAGAATATACAAAGAACTCTACAAATAAAGAAGAAAAAAACATAACCCAAAAGGGGTATATGGGGCGGGGGAGTGGGAAGTGAAATCGGCCAAAGACTTGAAAAAGTAATAGTCAAAAAGATAATCAAATGGTCAAAAACCATTTGAAGAGTTGCTCAACTCATCCATCATAAGACAAATGTAATTTAAAACACAGTATGATTCCATAGTACCAATAGAGGGGTTAAAATTAATTAATTAATTAATTAATTAATTAAAAAAATACAGACACTATCAAATGTTGACAAAGACGTAGAACAAAAGGAAAGCTTGTAGAAGTGTACATTGGAAAATTTGATATTAGATAGTAACCTTCTTACCCTATAATTCTTAAGTTTATGTCCAATAGAAATGCATTTGTATATTCACTAAAAGATTGGCACAAAAATATTCTGAGTATAACTATCACATAAAGTTATCAAACTGGACATAAAAGTTCATAAACAGTCAAATAAAATAATTCTGTTATATGTATCCAGGAGAACATTATATTATAATGAAAATAAAAAGGCTCTGGGTTTACACAGCAGCATATGAATCTCACAAATACAATATTGGGACAGAAATCTAGACACAAATTCCACTGTATAGTTCCTTTTATATAAAATTTAAAAGAACAAAAGTAGTCTGAGAAGTTCAAAGTCAGAATAGAGGTCACATTTCAGTGAAGCTGTGGAGGAAGGGCAGGAGGAAAGCTTGACCGCTATTAATTCTTTGCTTCTCAGTTTGGGTGCTGATGACACACATATGCTCACTCTTTGAAAGTTCATTAAGCTATGTACTTATAACTCCACAATTTGTTACATTTTATAGGTTAAAATTAATTAATATCTTATACTGCATTTTTAAGATAGTGATTTAATATTGTCAAATTATATCATCAGCAAGCAGGGGGCATTCTATGATAATCAAGTATTAAAACTGATAACGAAATCATGGGGACACTGAGTCTAGACTTCCAAAACTGCGAGAGAAATAAACTACTGAATAAGAACCTTGCTATCTAAGTGAGTATCATCATTTATGTCTCTGAGCACTCCCACCAAATAAACTTCTATATTAATAGACCAACTGCAATCTGTTACATGCCTCCCTTTTGAGTTTTTTTATTTCTGTTAGAAGAAATTGATAGTCACTGTGAAAGGAAATGAAATGTACTACACTAGAAACAATCCTTCAAAACAATTTTCTGTAAAGAAAGTTAGCATTTGACTTGTACTATACAAAGGAGCTATAATATGACATTTTTCATCTACTTTAGATCACACACACACACACACATACACCAGGATAATTAGGAGAAATTTTAGGAAGGAAATTGATAAAGGCAACATAAATACCTATTATTTCATTTTCCATTATGTTGGTTTCATGTCTTAGATAACCTGCTGTCTTCTAGTGCTATGAGAAACATGAAGATTTTATAGGAATCGGGAGCACCATAAATGACAATATTGTGTTCATTGACTCCATGGGGCTCAATGGATGGCATGGGGGAGAGAGCATGTTTTAGAAGCCTAAAACAGAGCTCTTATTGTCATAGCAAAAAAACAGGTTTCAACAAGATGGGATTGGGAGGGAGATAAGCCATAAGAGACTCTTAAACTCACAAAACAAACTGAGGGTTGCTGGGGGTGGGGGGGGTCAGGAGAGGGTGGTTGGGTTATGGACATTGGGGATGATATGTGATATGGTGAGTGCTGTGAAATATGTAAGCCTGATGATTCACAGACCTGTACCCCTGGGACAAATAATAATTATATGTTCATAAAAATAATTATTTTAAAAAAAGAAAATTTTCCCATCTAAAAAAAAAAAAAAATTGGGTTTCAAAAATTAGAAAACACATTGAAAAACTAACAAATCAGGTGAGAAATGTTACCAAAGCGAGTACAGAGCTTCAGAAGAGTCTTAAGAAATGGATTAGGTGAACAATTGAAACTGAGAGAGAGAGAGATCATTAAAACCCAGAAGATAAGAGCTGATGAAGATGGGCCACAGAGAAGAGGAAGTCCCCAGTAAAGACGGCCCATGCAGCCTTTTCCCAAGATGACTCACAGAGAGAGTCGAATGTCAGGTTAAGAAGTACTGACCTCTGAAACGCTGAGATGAATGTCAAAAATCGTTACACTCTGACATTAATATTGTATCAGAATGTACAGTGCTTTTTTGAATTGTGGGGTTTTTTTTGTTTTTATTTTGTTGTGTGTGCATGTGAATAGTTTTATGTACCTTTTAAATTGGTTTTGGGTGCCTGGATGGACTCAGTGGGTTAAGCCGCTGCCTTCGGCTCAGGTCATGATCTCGGGGTCCTGGAATCGAGTTCCGCATCGGGCTCTCTGCTCGGCAGAGGGCCTGCATCCCTTTCTCTCTCTCTCTGCCTGCCTCTCTGTCTACTTGTGATCTCTCTCTGTCAAATAAATAAATAAAATCTTTAAAAATAAATAAATATATGTTTATAAAAAATAAAAAATTAAAAGTAAAAAAAATCTTTAAAAATAAATAAATAAATAAATAAATAAATAAATAGGTTTTAAAGGAAACTTTTATCTAGGCAGAGTTTGTGAACAGCAGCACTGTTTTTGTTTTGTTTGTGGCGGGGAGGGAGGGAGAGAGAGAGAGAGAAATGGGACAGAGGGAGAAGGAGAGAGAGAATCCCAAGCAGGCTCCACACCCAGCTTGGAGCCTGATATGGGGCTTGAGGCCACAACTCTGAGATCATGATCTGAGCCAAAATCAAGAGTCAGACACCTAACCAAATGAGCCACCCAGGCATCCTTGAAAGGAACACTATTGACATTTTGTACGAGATAATTATTTTTCTGTGGAAGCTGTCAGTGCTCAGCAGCATTTCTGGCTTCTACCTTTTAGATACCCAAAGGTCACTACCACCTCCAGTCAAAACAATCAAGAATGTCTCAGTAAACTGCCAAATATCCCCTAAAAGGAAAAACTGCCTCCTGTTGAGAACCACTGACCTAAGCAGGTAAATAAAATGATACCACTCTCTCTCTCCCTCTTTTTTTTTTTTTTTTTGCAATAGGTTTGCCTCATCCATTCTATCATAGCTGAAACTCAAATGTGAATTGTATTATCTCTATTCATGTTAAGTAAATAAAGTATATGGGGCATAAGTTATAGAAAACATGGAAAGAATAATCCTAATGTTTATACAACTTAAACCTTCTATAATTAAAAAGTAAATGAAAGGTTTTTAAAGTATTTTCCCAATTTTGTGATTCTGAAAATTAATTAAATAGTTTGGGAATACATTTATTGACTTCTCCATGGATAAATTTTCACTTACTAGTCATTAACACTTGAATTAACAGATGAATTCTGGTTAAGAGGAACTTGAATTTCTGGGTTGATTCATTTACAGGCACACACAATTTTCAGATAAGTATATCTGTTGAAGCAAAAGAGTAAAAAAAGAAGAAGAAGAAAAGATTCTTTGAAAGCTAAAATGAAGATCTCTTATGGAGTCTGGAGAGAAATAATTTAAGAACTAGGTTTGATTGATTCTATTTAGAAATTTGCTGAAGCATTTAAAGATAGCACTGGTTTTGGAAGTATTTAAGACAGAATTCAAAGGGAAACAAAAACAAAGTAAACAAAATTTGGCAGGTTGACCAATTCAATTAAAAATTGCATATACAATCTCATGCAAGTTAAGACTGCAAAAAATTAACTTTTAAGCATCATTTTAAAATCATAAAATAAGATGTATAAATTAGTTTCTGAAAATATTCTATTATAAAAGGGGGAAATTAAATATATATTTTTCTTTAAAAGTTTATCAACAGTTTCTAACATGTCATGAATAAGAAAATAAGAGTAAATTCAAAAAGCTAGTTAACATCACCATTCTGGGCAGCAAAGAAAAGAGACACTCGTTCTAAATATGTAAAGATTCTCATTTTTCAAAGATCACTTTATATGTCACCTTCTTCTGTGGAATTTTCCTGTTTCTCCCGAATCAGAATCAACTGTTTCTTCATCTGAGGTTCCAACAGTTCATGCCCATGCTTCTATTGTGGTTATGGTCTTTCTTAGGATTTATGCCTGATACTTTTCTCCCTGTAAATGTAAGACTCTGTGGTTTCAGTGACCACACTCGTTCCTCTTCCTGTCCTTCATAGCAACTGACACAGATACAGGTTAGAGCAGAAATTTTCTAAATACCTCTGAAAAGCATCGTTCACATTGATCTAGGTTTAATATCCTGTGGTAAGTAACCAAAAAAATATATAGAAAATAGAATTTTGTTTTAAAGTTTAATGGTTCTTTAATGTTTATGTTAATATGTGTAAATCTGTAGAGCCATGTATTGGTACTCATGCATTTCTGTGGGTAAGTTTGTAAAGAGAAATAAAGAATGATTAAGACAAGAAATGGGTATAGGTTAAGGTGCATTTTGGCAAAATTGAACCATAGATGGTTAGAGCAAAAGTATCTTAGAGTTAATTTACTGCAATTTCTTGGTTGTAGAGAAAAGTAAGCAGAGGTCTGTTTACATACTCATGATCTGATATCTAATTTAAGGGAAGCCAGAACCATATCACAGATCTCTTTCCTTAAATCTTACTGCCTACAGACCATTTAACCCACACGAACTCAGTGAGGTGAATCAGTAGACTTGAGAAATAATACCTGTCATAACAATAGGACAAAACAAAAGTGAATTATTGGGATTTCATCAGGATAGAAAACCTTTGCACAGCAAAGGAAACAATGAACAAAACTAAAAGAAAATCTATGGAGTGGGAGAAGATATTCACAAATAGCATATCAGATAAAGGGCTAGTATCCAAAATCAATATGGAACATATCAAACTCAACACCCAAAAAATCAAAAAATCCAGTCTAGAAATGGGCAGACAACATGAGCAGACACTTCTCCAAAGAAGACACACAAATGTCCAACAGGCACATGAAAAGATGCTGACCATCACTCATCATCATGGAAATGCAAATCAAAACCACAATGAGATACCACCTCACACTGGTCAGAATAGCTAACATTAACAACTCAACTTCACTCATATGTGCAATTTAAGAAACAAAACAGATGAACATAGGGGAAGGGAAGCAAAAATAAAATGAGATGAAAACAGAGAGGGAGGCAAACTCTAAGAGACTTTTAACTGTAGAAAACAGTTGCTGGAGCGGAGTGCGGTAGGGAGGAGGGGGTGACTGGGTGACGGGCATTAAGGAGGGCACTGGATGTAATGGGCATTCGTTGTTACATGCAACCGATGAATCATTAAATTCAACCCCTGAAAGAAATACTAAAGTAAATGTTAACTAAGTTGAATTTAAATTAAAAATTTAATTAAGAAAACCCCAAAAACAATAGGATAAAGAAGACTGAATTAGGAGATTTCAAATTAATATCATTGTTTTAGCCCTATTTTACAACTATAGGGTATACAAAATAAAACCCAAAACAAAAAACTAAAAAAAACAAAAAAAAATACATAAAATGCCTTCAAAGAAACTGATTAAATAATTTTTAAAATAATGTTAGTTGAATAAGGCACTTATTTTCTGGATATTAGCAAGTATTGACTTTTACAGCACCACTACCAGTTGGCAGATCTCTTTTCGAGTGGAGTTAAATATGACTTCATCTACCAAGGAGGACAATATAAGCTTTAATAAAATAAAACATATATAACTAAGCTGTCTGTAGATCTTTATGTAAACATAATAATAATAAGAGCAGGTGGGGCACCTGAGTCACTCGGTCAGTTAAATCATCTGAGCTTGGCTCAGGTCATGTCTTCAGGGTCTTAGGGATCCAGCCTGAGTCAGGCTCTGCACTTAGCACGGAGTCAGCTTGTCCCTCTGCCCTTCCCCAGACTCATGTACGTGCATGCACGCTCCCTCTCTCTCAAATAAATAAATAAAATCTTTAAAAATAATAAGAGAGGGCGGTATCTAGATAAACTTCTTTTACTTGAAATTATATTTTATGATAATTCCTCGTTATTTCAATGAACAAATTTAAGTTAGATATATCCTATTTATGAAAAGAAACTGAGCTATCTGTATTCAGATGAGAATTACTGAATTTGATAATTTTCATATTTTGTATAGCCCAGATTAATTTTTTTTAAATAATAATGAAACCATTTCAGAGCTATAAAACATAATATAATAAAATTCTCTCTGGTGTTTTGGGGAGAGGTAATTACTACAGAATATTAAATTGGGAAAACAGAAATAGAGCATTTAATCTACATGAATAATTGGGACACCTGCACACAGCCGACAGCTTTGCTTTTGAAGAATGTTAAAGATGGTTTTTTATAATTTCAGGTCTTATCGTTATAGTTTTTATTAATGAAAGATCATGGAAGAAAACTGTTGATAAATGGAAATTTAATTTGATTAAAATGCCTGAGAAGTACAATGACCTTGTTATTGAAAATCCACAAATAACATACTTTTAAAAATATACTGAAAGCTAAATTTAATCAATTATTTCTAGAAAATTGTCAATTAATTCTAACTTTCTGATCAATGGCTTGAGATAGATCTTTTGACAAAAACAATGAACATACTTTTTAAAGTATAGGTTACTTGTTCTATTCCTTGTTTATATTTTATGCTTTATTCGTGCAGTTATTTTGTATCTTTGTCTTCTGTGATTCAATTGGTCTCTTCTAAGTAATAGAAATTCTTAAAATTCTTAGACATTAATTTGTAAAACAGCCAGTGAAAGTAAAGGAGTCATGCTAAGTCCTTCACAATGCAATATCATTTAGAAAATCATAAACTATAAATACTTTCTTGGTTAGAACTTGGAAGTATGCCCACCATTACCACAGGAGAAAGTGCTGACTAACAAAGACAGAATTTCCTCCAGTTAAAATGATTATATATTTAAGAAAGAATCCCTAGTAAGTCTCTGGCAAGGCAAAAATCACAGGAAATAATAAAGGACATTAGTCAGCTAAGTTTGGGAACTAGGGAGTAGATTGCATATTTTTTAAAACTTGACTAAATTTTGTAAGGCACTATAGTACCCTGGTTAAGCCAGTGGCCCTGGAACCATATTGTCTGGGTTTTGATTCTCAGCTTTGCTGCTTAGACAAGGCTTGTCTGGGGAAAGTTACTTAACTAGTCCTTCATTAGTTTTACTTTTCTTTAAAATGGGAATCATAATATTTTTTACCTCATAAATATTTTGGAATGATTGAAAAGTTAATGTACACAGTGTGCCTGGTAGTTTCGTACATAGTAAATGTCCCATCAGTATTAACTATTACTATTACCTAAGTGGAACTAATATATTCAACTGTTTATATTTTTTTCTCTTAGAATTTTAGAATTATATTTTTTTGGGTAATAAGCCTAAAGATCCTTTAGTAATGTTAGGAGTGCTAATATTTGATGTATTTCCAGTAAGTGAGTTCTGAACAAATACATTTGATACCACAATTCAGATTTTTAGAGAGAATTCAGTCATTTCATGTGGATACACGAGAGTTAGTTAAATCAATACTTTTCAGTACAGGGGGTTATGATGTTCCTGGAGGTTACAGTATATTACTGGAAAGTTAGAGAAGTGTAAATTCATGCCTCACTGAATACATATTGACTTCCTCCATAAAGGTTAAATTTATTTCAATATTGACAACATTTTTTCTCCTTCCATATTAGAAATCCGAGATAATAGCCAACAAAAAAAAATGGTCTGAACTATTTCTAAAATTAAAAAAACAGTTTACAGTGCCACTTAGTAGAGGCTAGGGGTTCAAGATAGGGGCTGATGAAATTAAGGAGAAAATGGGAACAAAATAAGAGTCATAAGTGAGCTTGAGGCAACATGGGATTTGACGTGAAGAACATGGTTTGTGGAGTACAACACATATTGTGATGCCTTTTAAAAAACATGTCTGTAGATTATTTGACACACCTCCCTTTGATCCCCTCTGGGAAATAGGACAGCCTTTACCACTCTTAACTATAGGAAATAAACAAAGTTGCTGCAGAGGAGGGGGATGGGGGATGGGGGATGGGGTAATTGAGTGATGGACATTAAGGAGGGCACTGGATGTAATGGGCACTGGGTGTTATATGCAACTAATGAATCATTAAATTCTACCCCTGAGAGAAATAATACAATATATGTTAACTAAATTGAATTTAAATTAAAAATTTAATTAAGAAAACCCCAAAAACAATAGGATAAAGAAGAGTGAATTAGGAGATTTCAAATTAATATCATTGTTTTAGCCCTATTTTACAACTATAGGATATACCAAATTAAACCAAAAACCAAAATCTAAACAAACAAACAAAAACCCAAAATACATAAAATGCCTTCAAAAAAACTGATTAAATAATTTTTAAAATAATGTTAGTTGAATAAGGGGCTTATTTTCTGGATATTAGCAAGTATGGACTTTAAAGCACTACTACCAGTTGGTGCATCTCTTTTTAAGTGGAGTAAATTTGACTTCATCTACCAAGGAGGACAATATAAGCTTTAATAAAATAAACACATATAACTAAGCTGTTTGTACATCTTTATGTAAACATAATAATAAGAGTAGACCGGGCACATGGGTGACTCAGTCAGTCACCTTGAATAGAATGCAGATATGACATTGCATGACCTCAGAGCCCAGGTTAAAAGAATCCACACAGTTCTTTGGGTCTTTGCCCTGAGATCCAGTAGAAGTCTGGCTACTTGTGAGCCTGCCGTTTGGAGAAACAATGTAAAGAGACTATTGAGAGTCAATGACAGAGACAGAGACTAACCTAAAGAATTTAGCTGTTTAAACTTTTTAGTTTAGCAACAGATACCTAAATGAAAAGCCTTGAAGATGATTCCAGCCCTACCTGCTTCCTGAGTACAATCATATGAAAACCTGAATTTTTTAGCTAAGACTCTGAACCCCCAGATTTGTGAGCGAAACAATTGACAGCTTCAGTTTTGAGTTACTGTTTGGGGGTGGTTTATTAAACACCAGTAAATAATCAGAACAATATGACCTTTCATATTGTTATATCACACAGAAGTTTAGTATGATTTAATATGTATATAAAGTTTCTTAATTTAGCTTAATATCATTTAGTACATAACTAGGATATCAGAGAGAGATAGATGTCTGGAAGGAATGCTTATTATAAGCCACTAAAGTTGTTAAAGAGATCCATTTACTCAACATGTATTTATTGAGCATCTACTATATGTTGAGTAATGTTCTAAGTAATCACTGAATGACAATGGATAAATTCTTCATCCCCACAGTCCCCATGCAAGATTCAGACAATAAATAAAGAAATATGTGTAAATAGCTCTAAGCAGCTATTTTATAGATATAGAATAATGTGTCTAAAGTATAGTAGATAAAGAATAGAGGGACATGCAATGATAAGGAGAAATTTGACTTCCATTTTAGGTGATATGGAAGCCATGGGGAAGAGTTTTCATCAGGAGGATGAGATCATTTCAATCTGATTTTCAAAGTGATTGAAATGGCTCCTATATGAATGTAACTGAGATGGCTACCTGTTGACAAAAATCCATACCCTCTTATTCTTGAGCACACAGTAAGAATATGTTTCCCAACTTTCATGTCATTGGGTGTGACTGTGTGCCAATGATGACCATTAGGATGTGAGTAAAACTAACACTTGTCTGACCCATAAAAGATCTCCTATGTGTGCTCATTTAAGCTCCTTCCCACTTCCAGCTGACAGGGAAACCTTAGAACCCACAGACGGAAGATGGCTGAGACACCATCAACCTAGGTGTCAGAATGAGTGCATGGAAAAGACTCTCCATACTCACACACACACTGATCACACACACACTGATCTCACACACACACACACATACACACACCAATCACACACACAACACCATCAGCAGCATTATCAACTAGGAAACATCTGAACTTTTTCATGAGAAAAATCTAAAGTGTTCTTATTTCACATAATTATATGTATGGTTCTGTTAGCAGCCTAGTCTACCTCATCTCATAAGTGGATAAAAGAGGGTCTTCTAAAAATGGAGCCAGAACAGAAAGATGAAGGAAAAGACTATTTCAATCAACTACAGGAGATATACTAATAGTTTACACAAAGGTGGTGACAGTGAACTTAGCAACGCATAACCAGATTCAGAGTACAGTTTGAAGACAGACCCAACATGGATCAAGATGGCAGGAGGGGAGCCTGTCTATTTCATCTCAGTCCTGCTGGGGAGCTTTCTGTAGGACCAGCTGGAGCTCTGAAATATTTTCTTTGAAAATGTACCTGATCTACCTGGGGAAGCCAAAACCTGTTTGGCAACAGGACAGAGGTGACCACACTGGAATTTGTGTACTCTCACACAGTTTCCCAGTAAGCATTTCCACTAAACAGATTAGAGTCACAAGGAAGGAGAGGCTTGTTGTAGGCTCTGTTTAGTTGGCTGCTTGGAGGAAAGAGAGAAGCCTTCAGCAGAAAGGGGAAAGGACACTGCATGACAGCTTGTACTCAGAGAACGTGGCACTTAAAGGGACTCTCGGGAGATGCCATCACTAGGTCTCAATCCTTGATATACATGGATGTACACTCATCTAGATCGAGGAATCTCCCAAGAGTCCAATAAGATGCCACATAAAAAAGAAAAATGTTTTATATAGAGAAGATCTCTCTACTCCACCCTAAGCTATGGCTGTCAGAACCTGGCGATCAGATCATGGGTGGAGAGGGTGGGCAGGACAGTGGAGGATCCACAGACCAAGAGAAAGAAGCCAACCATACCACCAACTCTGCTTTCCCACTGCAGGTCTCTAGCCCAGTGTGGACCCAAGCTGGGCAGGAGAGAAACTTTACATTAAATCAGGTGTGGAGTTTTACTACTATGTTGGATCACGCATCCAAAAACATTGAACTAAATCTATGCTTGTGATTTGAATGTACTGTAAGACTCTCTATTTCTAATACTGAGCATAAATGTCATGGGCTATGCCTGACTTTTCTTCCTGAAACAGGGAAGATTAAACCACTGAATAAAATTTAAAGAGACCACAGGAAACTAAAATACAATAATGTCTTGATCACGTTATGAACCATGCTTGTTCAGCACAGTGGTTCAATTCATGACAGATGAGAAATGTGGAAATGACATACTGAACAGGAGTTTGGAAAGCAGAGTCCAGGCCATGCTACTTTTCTCCTGACTTGGGAGAAATATGGCTCAATCACTAAAATTTCTTGAAGAATCCTAAGACAAGGCATTGCAGCTCTATTTCTAAATGCCTAACAAAATATTAAAACATACAAGAGTGCTCTTCAGTTTTGAGCTTGCTTTCTACATGAAGTATTGTCTACATTACTTAAAGTGTTTCCTATTTAAAAATATCAAATGACAAATTCAGAAATGTTTGTCTAGAGTTTTATTCCTGTCTGCCCCCTATGTTCTGATTTTTTCGTCCATGAATATTCTCAAATTGTAATGGGAATTCTATGCACAAAATATCCCTGGAGAGAAAACCTGGTCTATGGATTTCGATTTAATTACAGATAAGAATGGGGGGGGGGATAAACCTAGGGTTCTATTTTTACTATATCCATAACACCACTAATCTGAGACGCTATAGAGGTCTACAAATTCAGAAGACTTGAAAATAATTTCTTTGATATAATAAAAAGAGAACCATTTTCTTTAACTGAATTCCTTGGCCTCTGTGGTAGAAATCAGATGCCTCACATTATAGCAGCAGTTTCTCTCCCCACATGCAATCTAGGACCCGTTAACCAAGGCTATTTCTATATTCAGTAACATTTTATACAAACTCGATTTTATGAATGATGTGAATGCCACTGCTGAGAGGTCTCACTGGTAATATAATACGGTGATGCAAATGTACGCTTCAGCTAAATTAAAGGCATAAAGATAAATTATAAATTGGGGAAATACATTTTTCAGTTATATGATTTTTTTTTTTTTAGGTTATTCCTGTCAAAGTTGGAAACTGTCCTTTGTAAGAACACAATGAAAATTGCTAGACAGAATGGGAGAGAACAGATCGCTTCCTGAGCATGTATGGGCTGTGGCTTGTTAGTCCCATATGGAGGGCGCCTGAGCAACACAAGATATTTTATGCTAGATATTCTGCAGTTTGTATAGGAATTCAATGCAATTGCAGATAATCTTCTGGTCTAACGACATTTAAAGCATCACTTTTCTCTAGTGAATTCCTATTCACTATAAAATAATGGAATGAAAGGTTCTCCATTCCATCCATGAGTCTTAAAAATAGTTTGGCAATACTTTAATCTCAATTTTTGTAGCAAGATTTGGTAGAATTATTTCATGGCTATTTGAGAAAGCGTGTGTTTAGAGGTAAACAAATTAAAAGCAGAAATAATAAACATGGGTGATTTGTACGGTTCTGTTCTTTTTTCTTGAAAACTGAGGTGGCAGAAGAACAGAATCTGGTAACTCACTGAGACAAGGCTTAGAGCAGTCCCATTTCACTGATATTGGTATGGAAGTTAGGAAGGTTAAGATACTTCCATTCAGGGACCCTGTCTTTTTATTTATTACTATATATTATCCCTTTGTATTCTTATCTTCCTTACAGAATTGTAAACTCCTTTGAGGGTAGGGGTTTAGTCACCGATCTTTGTAGTTACCCCAATGTATCCCTTACAGATTTGCTGAGTTGTTAGACTATGGTGGTTGTCCAGTAGAAATCTATAAAATCAACTGAAATAAAGATCACATTCCATTAGTTTTAAAATCCTTATTTATGTTCACATTCAAATATCTCTAAAATCACAATGTACCTTATGGTCAATACCCTTCTATGACTACTATTAGAAGAGCACAGCTGTGGTGATCTGGCTTGGAATAAAATCAGAGATAATATTTCTCTATAATTATGAATTATAAACATTCTTAATGAGAAAGACATTGGGTAGAAAACCATAGTCATCAAAGACTGGGATTAAAACAGTTGCGTTGGTTCTCAGTGTGAAATTTTAAGAATAATTTAATAAGTATTTAATTATTTAATAATTATTTATTAATAATTATTATTAATAATAATTTAATAATAATTTAATAATTTATTTTCCTTTTTACATTTACTAATGAGTGGTATATGGTTTAAAAGAAAACCCAAGTATAAACAGATCTGAAAGACTTCTTTCAGCAACATTCTATTTCATAAGAAAACACTGTGGTAGCTTAAGTGATGTTATGTTTTACTTTGTAGTGATATATAAAATAATGGCACACCCTGCAATTACTAAATATTGTATGGCCCATGATTTTGTAGCAGGTAGCCCATTTTCTAGTGTCTAGATTTGTATCTAACACCCTGCAATATTTTGAATAGAGCATGCTTTTGGTTAAGTAACATATTTCTAAAAATTTGGAGAGTAACAGGTAACAAAAGCACCATAATTCATGTTCACATAATCACAAAAGTTAATCTCAATATAATCAATTATGTTTTGCTTCCATTATAATCATCCATCATGAGAAACTTTTATTTGCTGTGAGAAGAGTCCTCTTGGGCATATGGATATCTATTTTAAATTTAGAGCCCTTGGTGTCCATCCTCCATCCTAACCCAGGACCATGCCAGGTGAAGTGAGACATGCAGAAACACAGTCTCCTTACACCCTAACTTACATCGTCCAAACTGGAGGGATAGCATCTCTTTTACAACTTGCAGCAGCCACACTAAAACATCAATTCTACCGTTGATTTAGCGACCACATTTATGTAAATTCCTCAAATACACTTTGTTTTTCATGAGCTCTGACTTTTCCATGTCTTTTCCTAATCTCAGTCTGTTAAAACTCTACTCAGTCTAAAGAACCTGATGTAAATGTCATTAGATATTTCCTAAAACCTCAGCTAGAAGATACTGTAATTTTTTATATGTCTATAGCTTTTGTTTATGCCTCTCAAACACTGTATCATAGGGCTATTAATCAAGGTATTTTATTTTCACTGATAGTATAATCCTTGAGTACAAAGTAATGGTTTATAGATTTCTATATAATCCCACAATTTAGAGCTCTGCTTCTAATAGGGATTCAATAAATGTTTATTAAACATCTAACTGATACATTTGCTAAATTCCTAAACTAATACACAATCTGAATAATAAAGTTTAATGCTCTATGCCACATTTGCATTTTCATGATTTTTTTTTTTTACTAAGAACATATAAAAACTATTTAATGGAATAGTTTCATAATATCATTAAGAATATGTTACAAAAACTATCCAATGCAAATATAAATTATGGTTATTAAGATTGAGAAATTTTAGTATCCATTAGATATCATTCATCAATTATAAACAATTTCCTATGTATTTTAAACATACATGCAATATTTGAGGAAATGTTTTTATATCAAACATTATCTGTTTTGCAGTAGCCTGGTTGATCCAGAAATCAATGTGGTAACACTCTCTAGGCCAACTCACCTCTCACAATGATGTTGGTGGACTTTTTTGCAGGGTTTCCCACATTATTATTGGCGATGCAGCTGTAAGTACCAGCATCTTCTGAGGTGATGGCGGGTATGGTCAATGTTCCTCCATTCAAAACAGTCTTTTCAGGCAGAGTCCCAAAGGACCTGACCCAGGTGAGAGTGGGTGCAGGTTCTCCTCCTGTTGTAACACATACTAATGTTATGGCCTCTCCAGGATTTACAACTATAGGGTCATCCACCAAGAGTTTAATTGACGGAGATGCTAAAAGACATAAACAAACAAACAAACAAACAAAAAATGCACTATTTAGATCTGTTACAACTGGAATTCCACAGCATGCTTTATATTTATTCAAACAATTAAAAAGACATACTCTTTTCCTTTGCCAAAATCTTATTGTATTAATGAAGTTTAAGCCAGATAAAATGGTTACTATATTAATTACATGGTAAAAACCTATAGAAGTGTATTAAGAATATTACACATATAGAGAGGAATTATAATTTGTGTATTCTGAGATTATTGTTCCGAAATCAGGATGACGAGGAGGATTAAAGTTTTTAAACAAAAATCCCTTTCCCTTTGAATGCTGACAATCACCATTTGCTTCTTTCCTTCCAGGTATAAGTATTGAAGCTGTTTAGTCCTTGTATTTTCATGGTAGGTATTGTCAATTATTTAATTTTGGGATCATTCTGAGGTGAAATGATATACTTCTGTACCTGAACACAATGAAGTAAGAGATAAAGGCATAGATCATTCTAGTCTTTTATTAAGCTATGGGCCTAGTTTTTGATCTTGAAAGGCATAAAAAAACTATCTAATTCCAATGCAGTCTCCATACTTCATCTCTCACCTCTCCATTCACAAAAGATCTAGACAGTGAGTTCTCATCACCACTGCTTTAAAACAAACAAATGAGAGCTCAAACATAGTCACCAAACTGTGCCTCCTAACCACTCGAATGTTTAGTTTATAATAATCTCCCCAGTAAGAATAGTCATTTGCAATCTTTCAGGTTAAAACATACAAAGATAAAATATCCATTCAAAAAAATGCTGTGTTAGACTTTTCATCAAACACTCAAAATAGAAACAACACAAAAAATATGTATGTTCACAGACAGCATTTTTCTGCTTACATTGCAGTGCTGGTCTCCAACAATGAATCCCTAAAGAAAAACAGGAGGATGCTGTATGCTGGTATTTAATCTCACATATTCAGATATATTTTATGCCAAAGTCAAAACTGTATTGTATGAAATCAATCCATATTAGAAACGCTTAACATGTTCAATTGTACTATGTGATTTTTTTTTTTCTATTAACTTCAGCTTAGACTTGGAGAGTGTTTTTCTCAGAATAAAAGGTAAATTCTTGTGTGGCCTGATATTCATCTTCCTTTTTAAAACAAAACAAAACAAAACAAAACAAAAAAGGAGAGCAAGAAAACAATCCCCTGTTATTATCATGGTACTGTGGAACAGGCACGGTTTGTCTGGATGACATTTTTAAATATAATTTTTGCATGTTGGTCCTTCTAACATGATTTTAAGTAATATGGAAGTTTTCAAAGTATCTTAATAGCCCTCGTGAGGTGTTGACTTTAAATTATAAAGATTTATGACTAAAATTAGAAAATGTACACAGTGAAAAGAATATGGAAAAGGCACTCATTTAGTAGAAAAGAGCATTCTCTGAAGAGTTAAGGTTGTTAAGCTGACAAGAGATATTACTATTTAAATATTTTTAAAACAGATATTATATTTATTGATATATTGCCACAAAAAAGTAAAAGATCTCCCTATAGCCTAACTGAACCTTATTTATACTATAAACTCTTACAAATGGATTTAGTTAAAATATAATTCTAAAGATTCCAAATTTTATATCATGTTAACCAAGCTCATTTGTTTTACACCATGTTTCAGTAAACTTAAAAGTCCCAAGGCTTAGGCACCATTAAGAGCATATGTTTGGGGGTGCCTGGGTGGCTCAGTGGGTTAAGCCGCTGCCTTCGGCTCAGGTCATGATCTCAGGGTCCTGGGATCGAGTCCCGTATCGGGCTCTCTGCTCAGCGGGGAGCCTGCTTCCTCCTCTCTCTCTCTCTCTCTGCCTGCCTCTCTGCCTACTTGTGATCTCTCTCTGTCAAATATATAAAAAAAAAAAAATAAAAAAAAAAGAGCATATGTTTGGACTATAGAAACATACAATGGTGATATAAACTCATGAAATATTTGTCCCTGAAATTGGCTTGTACAAGAAGAATTGTTTTTCTATTAGACAGAAAATATTTAAAGGAAAAAGCTCAAGAAAATTCCAAAGCTCAAACAATAACACATACATAACAAAACCATTGTTCTACCTCTAATGTACTATGCAGAACTATATTCACGGATATATTTTTTAAAAATCCTCTTTTCGAAAATGGAACTGAAAAAAGAATATTGTCCAACCTTTTTTATTGAAGATGGCATTCATTTTTCTGATTATCGCTGATATTAAAAATACCCCAGGGGCACCTGGGTGGCTTAGTCACTTAAGTGCCTGACTCTATTTTCGTTCAGTTTATGATATCAGGGTCATGAAATCGAGTCCTACATTGGGCTCTGTGCTGCATATGGAGACCGCTTGAGATTCTCTCCCTCCCTCTGCCCATCCCCCAACTTGTTCTAATTCAACATTCTCATAGGGCTTTTCAAAGCTCATGAGCAAAAATTGCTATATCTATTTCATCATCTACCTTGCAAATGAATGTTATTTTTTCTCAGTGTCCTTAAACTGTCCAACCATCCTGAGTATGCATTATAAGCTTCCTCTTTAGCACTTACATAGGTGTATAGGAAATGAGAATGAGAAATCTCATTGCATTAAATCATATAGGTAGCTGAGTGTTCAGTAAATGCTTATAACATGTGTTGGTCAGATTATTCTATCACTGTATCAGTATAAACATGTAAGACCACAGAGGTCATCAGTTTCCTTCTTAGTATGAGAAAAACACAGTGTCCTAAAACATACTGCAAGATCTAGACACCCATACATTCTTCACAACAACATGTACGAGAGAGAGATTACTATTCTAAATTCTTTGTTAGGTGATAAAGAAATTAAACACGAATGTTGAAAAGGGGACAAGAGTAACACTGAATGGAGAGAAAGTCCTTAAAAGAATACTGAATGTGGAACCTGTCAAAAGAAACCGCAGTAACTCTACAACATGCTAAGAGGAGAAAACAGGGATTTCCTAATGTCTGCTAGGATATCCTTCCATGTATCTACGATCAATAGCTGTTTATGTGAAAATAATGCGATAAGAAGAAAGAAAGAATAAGGAATGAATGGGTGGTTAATGGAGGCAACATTATCCATCAGGAGATAGGCACAAACTGAAATGAATAAAAACACAGTATGAGTTGAAGGAAGGGGGTAAAAATACACATGATTAACTTCCCACATCTGTTCTATGGCCCCACAATTTTTAAACTAAAAAATATAAAAGATGACAGACAAACCAAGTCAAGCTTCTATGTGGTGAGACATAACTTAAGCTATGCTTATAGACTCAAGGAATAGAAAAAAGTTTCTCTCAAAAGAGCTACTCACGTCACTGAGATGCAGAAACCACCATCTTTTCACAAATTTCACTGAAATCCATTTTCAATACACATTTCATTGAAATACAGGTTGCAGTGAACACGTCACATAATAAAAATGAGCATATTTTAGAAGTCGATATGAAGACTGAAAATAATCTATACATTTAGTTGGGATACCATTCAAATATGATCATTGTTGATATATTGATTGATTCTCATGAAGTCCAGGAATGACATCATTTTGAGGAATTCTGTTTAAACAATGCTCCAGGATATGGCAACATTTGAAACAGTATTCATAAATAATCTCTAATTCAGGAGAGAGGCTTTGCTACAGATATCGAAACCAAAATGCATTTTTCATTATGTTAATATTCACACACTGGATATTTCTGGAAATGATTGAGAACACAGAGTAAGTATGCTCCTTCATGGAAATTTACAGAAACGTCTCCTAGAAGAGACTTAGTTGATAATGCCAAACTGGGTTGGCACAACATTTTTTGTTTTATCATTTTTGTTGTTGCTGCTGCTGCTGTTAAGAAGGAATGTTTTTAGGTGTGTTGCTTATTTCCCTAGCAAAACAAATTTCAACACATTCTTTCATTCAATAAGTATTTATTGACCACCTACTATGTATTTAGTCACTGTGATAGGCGCTTGAGATGTACTGGTGGAAAAAAAAAACAGTCAAAGAATCCCTGCATTCAGAAGCTCACATCCTAGAAGGAAGAGAATCAGCCCTTTTCCCATGACTCCATTGTCTTAAGTGATTTTATATATTTATATCACCTGCCTATTCTTTGAAGTCATGTGCATTTATGATCCCTGATCAAGATGCTTATGCCACATGAGCAAAATGAGTATAGAAATTTGCCAAAAGATATTCATTATAAAACGAAACATTACAAAACGGAACAAATGTTATTTACATTTGATTCTAATCATTGAACAAGATAAAATGGAAAAATTAGAAATGCAACTTGTTTTCTTTTTTCTTATTTTATTTTATTTATTTTTTTTAATATAATTTTTTATTTTTTATAAACATATATTTTTATCCCCAGGGGTACAGGTCTGTGAATCACCAGGTTTACACACTTCACAGCACTCACCAAAGCACATACCCTCCCCAATGTCCATAATCCCACCCCCTTCTCCCAAACCCCCTCCCCCCCAGCAACCCTCAGTCTCATAAAATAATTTTTAATTTATTTATTGACAGAGAGAGTCAGAGAGGGAACACAAGCAGGGGGAGTGGGAGAGGGAGAAGCAG